>NC_092640.1:52617805-52732805 GCF_039555335.1 Amphiura filiformis
GTTGATACATCATCTGCTATCTTCAGTAGATAGCAAATATCACCAAATATTTGATACATCATCTACTATCTTCAGTAGATAGCAAATATCACCAAATATTTGATACATCATCTACTATCTTCAGTAGATAGCAAATATCACCAAATATTTGATACACGATCTACTATCTTCAGTAGATAGCAAATATCACCAAATGTTTGATACATCATCTGCTATCTTCAGTAGATAGCAAAACATCAGCAAATGTTTAATACATCATCTGCTATCTTCAGTAGATAGCAAATATCATCAAATATTTGATTCATCATCTGCTATCTTCAGTAGATAGCAAATATCACCAAATCTTTGATTCATCATCTGCTATCTTCAGTAGATAGCAAATATCACCAAATCTTTGATTCATCATCTGCTATCTTCAGTAGATAGCAAATATCACCAAATATTTGATACATCATCTACTATCATCAGTAGATAGTAAATATCACCAAATGTTTGATACATCATCTGCTATCTTCAGTAAATAGCAAAACATCGCCAAATGCTTAATACATCATCTGCTATCTTCAGTAGATATCAAAACATCACCAAATGTTTGATACATCATCTGCTATCTTCAGTAGATAGCAATTATCACCAAATGTTTAATACATCATATGCTATCTTCAGTAGATAGCAAAACATCAGCAAATGTTTAATACATCATCTGCTATCTTCAGTAGATAGCAAAACATCAGCAAATGTTTAATACATCATCTGCTATCTTCAGTAGATAGCAAATATCACCAAATATTTGATACATCGTCTACTATCTTCAGTAGATAGCAAATATCACCAAATATTTGATACATCATCTGCTATCTTCAGTAGATAGCAAATATCACCAAATCTTTGATTCATCATCTGCTATCTTCAGTAGATAGCAAATATCACCAAATATTTGATCCATCATCTACTATCTTCAGTAGATAGCAAATATCGCCAAATGTTTGATACATCATCTACTATCATCAGTAGATAGTAAATATCACCAAATGTTTGATACATCATCTGCTATCTTCAGTAAATAGCAAAACATCGCCAAATGCCTAATACATCATCTGCTATCTTCAGTAGATATCAAAACATCACCAAATGTTTGATACATCATCTACTATCTTCAGTAGATAGCAAATATCACCAAATAATTTGATACATCATCTACTATCTTCAGTAGATAGCAAATATCACCAAATGTTTGATACATCATCTGCTATCTTCAGTAGATAGCAAATATCACCAAATGTTTAATACATCATATGCTATCTTCAGTAGATAGCAAAACATCAACAAATGTTTAATACATCATCTGCTATCTTCAGTAGATAGCAAAACATCAGCAAATGTTTAATACATCATCTGCTATCTTCAGTAGATAGCAAATATCACCAAATATTTGATACATCGTCTACTATCTTCAGTAGATAGCAAATATCACCAAATATTTGATACATCATCTGCTATCTTCAGTAGATAGAAAATATCACCAAATCTTTGATTCATCATCTGCTATCTTCAGTAGATAGCAAATATCACCAAATATTTGATACATCATCTACTATCTTCAGTAGATAGCAAATATCACCAAATCTTTGATTCATCATCTGCTATCTTCAGTAGATAGCAAATATCACCAAATATTTGATACATCATCTACTATCTTCAGTAGATAGCAAATATCACCATATCTTTGATTCATCATCTGCTATCTTCAGTAGATAGCAAATATCACCAAATAGTTGATACATCATCTACTATCTTCAGTAGATAGCAAATATCACCAAATGTTTGATACATCATCTACTATCATCAGTAGATAGTAAATATCACCAAATTTTTGATAAATAGCAAAACATCGCCAAATGTTTAATACATCATCTGCTATCTTCAGTAGATATCAAAACATCACCAAATGTTTGATACATCATCTACTATCTTCAGTAGATAGCAAATATCACCAAATAATTTGATACATCATCTACTATCTTCAGTAGATAGCAAATATCACCAAATGTTTGATACATCATCTGCTATCTTCAGTAGATAGCAAATATCACCAAATGTTTAATACATCATATGCTATCTTCAGTAGATAGCAAAACACCAGCAAATCTTTAATACATCATCTGCTATCTTCAGTAGATAGCAAAACATTACCAAATTGTTAATACATCATCTGCTATCTTCAGTAGATAGCAAATATCACCAAATATTTGATACATCGTCTACTATCTTCAGTAGATAGCAAATATCACCAAATATTTGATACATCATCTGCTATCTTCAGTAGATAGCAAAACATCAGCAAATGTTTAATACATCATCTGCTGTCTTCAGTAGATAGCAAATATCACCAAATATTTGATACATCGTCTACTATCTTCAGTAGATAGCAAATATCACCAAATATTTGATACATCATCTGCTATCTTCAGTAGATAGCAAATATCACCAAATCTTTGATTCATCATCTGCTATCTTCAGTAGATAGCAAATATCACCAAATATTTGATACATCATCTACTATCTTCAGTAGATAGCAAATATCACCAAATCTTTGATTCATCATCTGCTATCTTCAGTAGATAGCAAATATCACCAAATATTTGATACATCATCTACTATCTTCAGTAGATAGCAAATATCACCATATCTTTGATTCATCATCTGCTATCTTCAGTAGATAGCAAATATCACCAAATAGTTGATACATCATCTACTATCTTCAGTAGATAGCAAATATCACCAAATGTTTGATACATCGTCTACTATCATCAGTAGATAGTAAATATCACCAAATTTTTGATAAATAGCAAAACATCGCCAAATGTTTAATACATCATCTGCTATCTTCAGTAGATATCAAAACATCACCAAATGTTTGATACATCATCTACTATCTTCAGTAGATAGCAAATATCACCAAATAATTTGATACATCATCTACTATCTTCAGTAGATAGCAAATATCACCAAATGTTTGATACATCATCTGCTATCTTCAGTAGATAGCAAATATCACCAAATGTTTAATACATCATATGCTATCTTCAGTAGATAGCAAAACATCAGCAAATGTTTAATACATCATCTGCTATCTTCAGTAGATAGCAAAACATCAGCAAATGTTTAATACATCATCTGCTATCTTCAGTAGATAGCAAATATCACCAAATATTTGATACATCATCTGCTATCTTCAGTAGATAGCAAATATCACCAAATCTTTGATTCATCATCTGCTATCTTCAGTAGATAGCAAATATCACCAAATATTTGATTCATCATCTGCTATCTTCAGTAGATAGCAAATATCACCAAATATTTGATCCATCATCTACTATCTTCAGTAGATAGCAAATATCGCCAAATGTTTGATACATCATCTACTATCATCAGTAGATAGTAAATATCACCAAATGTTTGATACATCATCTGCTATCTTCAGTAAATAGCAAAACATCGCCAAATGCCTAATACATCATCTGCTATCTTCAGTAGATATCAAAACATCACCAAATGTTTGATACATCATCTACTATCTTCAGTAGATAGCAAATATCACCAAATAATTTGATACATCATCTACTATCTTCAGTAGATAGCAAATATCACCAAATGTTTGATACATCATCTGCTATCTTCAGTAGATAGCAAATATCACCAAATGTTTAATACATCATATGCTATCTTCAGTAGATAGCAAAAAATCAGCAAATGTTTAATACATCATCTGCTATCTTCAGTAGATAGCAAAACATCAGCAAATGTTTAATACATCATCTGCTATCTTCAGTAGATAGCAAATATCACCAAATATTTGATACATCGTCTACTATCTTCAGTAGATAGCAAATATCACCAAATATTTGATACATCATCTGCTATCTTCAGTAGATAGCAAATATCACCAAATCTTTGATTCATCATCTGCTATCTTCAGTAGATAGCAAATATCACCAAATATTTGATACATCATCTACTATCTTCAGTAGATAGCAAATATCACCAAATCTTTGATTCATCATCTGCTATCTTCAGTAGATAGCAAATATCACCAAATATTTGATACATCATCTACTATCTTCAGTAGATAGCAAATATCACCATATCTTTGATTCATCATCTGCTATCTTCAGTAGATAGCAAATATCACCAAATAGTTGATACATCATCTACTATCTTCAGTAGATAGCAAATATCACCAAATGTTTGATACATCATCTACTATCATCAGTAGATAGTAAATATCACCAAATTTTTGATAAATAGCAAAACATCGCCAAATGTTTAATACATCATCTGCTATCTTCAGTAGATATCAAAACATCACCAAATGTTTGATACATCATCTACTATCTTCAGTAGATAGCAAATATCACCAAATAATTTGATACATCATCTACTATCTTCAGTAGATAGCAAATATCACCAAATGTTTGATACATCATCTGCTATCTTCAGTAGATAGCAAATATCACCAAATGTTTAATACATCATATGCTATCTTCAGTAGATAGCAAAACATCAACAAATGTTTAATACATCATCTGCTATCTTCAGTAGATAGCAAAACATCAGCAAATGTTTAATACATCATCTGCTATCTTCAGTAGATAGCAAATATCACCAAATATTTGATACATCGTCTACTATCTTCAGTAGATAGCAAATATCACCAAATATTTGATACATCATCTGCTATCTTCAGTAGATAGCAAAACATCAGCAAATGTTTAATACATCATCTGCTATCTTCAGTAGATAGCAAATATCACCAAATATTTGATACATCGTCTACTATCTTCAGTAGATAGCAAATATCACCAAATATTTGATACATCATCTGCTATCTTCAGTAGATAGCAAATATCACCAAATCTTTGATTCATCATCTGCTATCTTCAGTCGATAGCAAATATCACCAAATATTTGATACATCATCTACTATCTTCAGTAGATAGCAAATATCACCAAATCTTTGATTCATCATCTACTATCTTCAGTAGATAGCAAATATCACCATATCTTTGATTCATCATCTGCTATCTTCAGTAGATAGCAAATATCACCAAATAGTTGATACATCATCTACTATCTTCAGTAGATAGCAAATATCACCAAATGTTTGATACATCGTCTACTATCATCAGTAGATAGTAAATATCACCAAATTTTTGATAAATAGCAAAACATCGCCAAATGTTTAATACATCATCTGCTATCTTCAGTAGATATCAAAACATCACCAAATGTTTGATACATCATCTACTATCTTCAGTAGATAGCAAATATCACCAAATAATTTGATACATCATCTACTATCTTCAGTAGATAGCAAATATCACCAAATGTTTGATACATCATCTGCTATCTTCAGTAGATAGCAAATATCACCAAATGTTTAATACATCATATGCTATCTTCAGTAGATAGCAAAACATCAACAAATGTTTAATACATCATCTGCTATCTTCAGTAGATAGCAAAACATCAGCAAATGTTTAATACATCATCTGCTATCTTCAGTAGATAGCAAATATCACCAAATATTTGATACATCATCTGCTATCTTCAGTAGATAGCAAATATCACCAAATCTTTGATTCATCATCTGCTATCTTCAGTAGATAGCAAATATCACCAAATATTTGATACATCATCTACTATCTTCAGTAGATAGCAAATATCACCAAATCTTTGATTCATCATCTGCTATCTTCAGTAGATAGCAAATATCACCAAATATTTGATACATCATCTACTATCTTCAGTAGATAGCAAATATCACCATATCTTTGATTCATCATCTGCTATCTTCAGTAGATAGCAAATATCACCAAATAGTTGATACATCATCTACTATCTTCAGTAGATAGCAAATATCACCAAATGTTTGATACATCATCTACTATCATCAGTAGATAGTAAATATCACCAAATTTTTGATAAATAGCAAAACATCGCCAAATGTTTAATACATCATCTGCTATCTTCAGTAGATATCAAAACATCACCAAATGTTTGATACATAATCTACTATCTTCAGTAGATGGCAAATATCACCAAATGTAAACAAAAACTAAATGGTTGATATATAAATTATGTGCTATCTTCAGTAGATAGCAAATATCACCAACTGTAAGATACATCATCTGATATCTTCTGTAGATAGCAAAACATCACCAAATGTTTGATAAATTATCTGCTATCTTCAGTAGATAGCAAAGCATCACCAACTATTTGATACATCATCTGTTATCTTTAGTCGATAGCAAAACAACACCAAATGTTTGATGCATCATCTACTATCTTCAGTAGATAGCAAAACACCACCAAATGTTTAATATATCATCTGCTATCTTCAGTAGATAGCAAATATCACCAAATGTGTGATACATCATCTGCTATCTTCAGTATATCAAAACATTACCAAATGTTTGATACATCATCTGCTATCTTCAGTAGATAGCAAGCACTGATCCGACTCGTCTTACCGTTCATATTTTGCATGCTAAAAAAGCTGTGAATTTTTTTCACGAATATGAAACATTAACCTCAAAATGCCAACTCTCCTGGTTCCAGAATACGTAGTATTATTCAGTCGTACTTAGGCAATCCATATTCATTTTAATATTTAATGAGGCGGTGAGAAAAATAATTACTCCTCTAATGTCTAAGGTCACAGAATATGTGACATCGTCAGCACTTGCAGACCTGAGCGCAAGAAGACCGTAAGTCCACTTGGCCCCTCAACATGTATACACTAAAGTTGTGTATAGTTTCATATAGATTGGTAATGTTTTATACATGTTCAGGGGCCAAAACAAATCTTTCACAACCTTTCATGACGTTTTCACCCTGAAACATGTATTAAACATTACCAATCTATGTATTAAACATTACCCTAAGAAACTATATGTAAATTTAGTTTATACAGTCATGTTGAGGGGTCAAGTGGACTTACGGTCTTCTTGCGCTCAGGTCTTCACTCCTGATTTGAATCGATATGTACTACCCAAATCCAGAACTTTGAAAACATTACACTGCAAAAAATATTGAGTAAAAAGGTCACAACTCAACAGTTGAGTAAAAAAAATTAGGTACAAAATTACTCAACTTTGAGCTCCGGTCACAACTCAACAAATGAGTAAAAAATTACTCAACATGAGCTCAATGTTGTGCCCTTTTTACTCAATGTTGAGTAAAATATTTTTTGCAGTGTATTTGTGTTCTAAACTCATTATGATTTTTGCCAAAACGTGTTAATAACATTTTTAAGTGTCGGGTTATATAACGTTCATGAAAACGTTTGATATGAAACAAACACTACAAATAATTCTGGGCAAATATTTTTTTAAATATTTTGTCAGCACATGACAGAATGTTTTGCAGCAAGTTTTCAAAAGTTATTGCTTTGAATGTTATTAAAACGTTTTTATACCCTTTATTTTACCCGTTGTATAATCCGATTTAAACATTTTCTGTAAAACATTTTGTGTTTCTGTGAAGCAGTTGGAATGCCCAAATAAATTAATCCGAATTATAAGGCATCGGGAACATGGACTTAGCGCTAAATATCATTAATCCTAATTTTCAAAATCGCATTAAACAGAGATTACATTTGAGTGTGATTTTATGCCTCAGGCACGCAACAACCATCGGTTGAATATTTGCTATTATACAATGGGCAATTCCAAAAATTAAAGGCACTCCCCGTGAAGAAGTCATAGGATTCCCAAAAATTGTCACCATTTTTGTTCTGGGAGTTCCCAATTTTTTTTCATTATTCTCAAACCCCTAAAGAAGACATTGGAATTCGCTTCCAAAACTATGATACCGGAGTTGCAAAATGGTATAAAATATGCGAATTTATGCCCAATAGTGGTTGACATGCCAATGGGCTTTGGAGATGCACCGTTTGATTTTCAAGCGGGCATGGGAGTTTGGGTCGGGCGGATTTTTTTTCTGACGATGGTGGTTTTCTTTTCTTTTCTTTTCTTTTTTTAATGTATAGCTTTATGCAGGTTTGAGTTTTTACTCATCAGAAGGGCGATTTTTTTCATCTCACTAGTGGGCGAAGTTTTGTTTTTTAAAGACTCCAGGCTGCCCCCCCCCCATTGAAAATCAAATGGTGCGCCCCTTACACAGAATCCTTTTCGTAGGAGATTAAAAAATGAAAGCTAAGGCCAAAACAAAAACAAGCTTGTTTCCTGTGGCGCGCGCATTACGTTTTTGACGGCTTGTAAAATAATGTAAAGCACTACTAGAGTAAACATGGGAGCACGTGTGGCCGAGTGGATAAGGCGCCCGACTCATAATACATAGGTTGTGAGTTCGAGCCCCGCTCGTGCCAACTTGTTGTGTCCTTGGGCAAGGCACTTTATCCTCATTGCCTACTTGGGGGGATGTGGTTGGGTTGGATTGGATGTTTGTATAGTTGTTTGTTTCAATGTTGCAATATTGGCGCTGATTAAGCTGCTGCCTGCAAATTGCATTGTGTCTGTTTAGGTGTGTTTAATGTACAATTCTAGCAATTTGACCTGCGGGTCACGATTAGAGTTTGAAATAAAACCTTCCTTTAAACCTTCCTTTTAAAAAACATTTACACATCACACAACAAACGAGCGTACTGAAAAACTACGTCACACATTTTTTAAATAGTTTTTTTTTAATTGCAGGTTGATTGTGGATCATAAAATATTCTTGAATGTGAAGAAATGATTTTTATGTGTGTCGGTAAATTCCCATTCCAATTTGCAGCAAAAAATGTTTGTTTGTTTTTCATTTGAAGACATGGATTACAAAAAAGAAAAGAAAAAGAAAAAACCGCATTTGGCATTTGACTTTTTTGACCTGCTACAGGAAACAAACATGTTGTTTTTTGGCCTAACATGTAAGATGATGTCGGTGTTTGTAAATACCTTTCTAATTTGAAAGTCAAAAAGTCAGAACATTCAAGTACCTTTAAATCAGTTTCTCTGAATGTAACGACTATACGGCTACAAATCAAGGAGTTTGAAGCCTTTCGATATTTAATATTCTCCAATCGGTGTAATTAAGTGCATGCTTATAAAGCTATAAATCAAGGATATTTAAGTCGTTTATTATTTTGTTACTTCAATTCAGTGTATATTGAGAGAATGATTATATTACAACTAAAAAAGGAAACCTTAAGGGAACTAGAATGAGCGTTTTGAGCGTTTCGACAGCATTTTTTGTGGGACATGAGAGCACATCACACCTATCGAATTGCATTCTGAATACGAAGAGTGTCTTTCTGATATCAAATAATTTTCATTTTATGAAATTCACGATATAATACAAATTTAGGACAAATTATTAATATTTGATATTTTTCACATTTTGGAGATATAACAGTCCTAGAAGTAAATTTTATCAATTTAATGATATAGTCTTAAAGTGTTTGTAGCGGTGTAATTAAGTCCATGCTTATAAAGCTATAAATCAAGGATATTTAAGTCGTTTATTATTTTGTTACTTCAATTCAGTGTATATTGAGAGAATGATTATATTACAACTAAAAAAGGAAACCTTAAGGGAACTAGAATGAGCGTTTTGAGCGTTTCGACAGCATTTTTTGTGGGACATGAGAGCACATCACACCTATCGAATTGCATTCTGAATACGAAGAGTGTCTTTCTGATATCAAATAATTTTCATTTTATGAAATTCACGATATAATACAAATTTTAGGACAAATTATTAATATTTGATATTTTTCACATTTTGGAGATATAACAGTCCTAGAAGTAAATTTTATCAATTTAATGATATAGTCTTAAAGTGTTTGTAGCTAGGAGGAAAAGCCGACGATCAATTGAAAATTTTGACCTTTCATATGAAAGATATGGATTTTTTTCCCAAAAAGACCTAATTTTTTTTTGGTGTTTTAGGAAAAAAATCCATATCTTCAATACGAAAGGTCAAAATTTTCAATTGATCGTCGGCTTTTCATCCCTCCTACATACACTTTAAGTATAAATAATCAGATTTATAAAGTTTACTTCGAGTACTGTTAAATATCAAAAATATCAATTTTAATCATTTGCCATAAAATGTGTATTACATTGCGAATTTCAAAAATCACATTCTTCGTATTCAGAATGCAATTCGATATATCTGATGTGCTCTAATGTCCCACAATAAATACTGTCCAACATTCATACCCCTCCCCTTAATAAGTTTCTTATAATTCGATCACTGTGTATCAATCTGGTAAAGGTAAGGTAAATCAAAAGCTATATTCGCAGTGAAAGCACCAACAAAACACCGTCAGAATCGCATTCACAGTGAAAGTACCAACAAAACACCGTCAGAATCGCATTCACAGTGAAAGTACCAACAAAACACCGTCAGAATCGCATTCACAGTGAAAGTACCAACAAAACACCGTCAGAATCGCATTCACAGTGAAAGTGCCAACAAAACACCGTCAGAATCGCATTCACAGTGAAAGCACCAACAAAACACCGTCAGAATCGCATTTACAGTGAAAGTACCAACAAAACACCGTCAGAATCGCATTCACAGTGAAAGTACCAACAAAACACCGTCAGAATCGCATTCACAGTGAAAGTACCAACAAAACACCGTCAGAATTGCATTCACAGTGAAAATACCAACAAAACACCGTCAGAATCGCATTCACAGTGAAAGTACCAACAAAACACCGTCAGAATCGCATTCACAGTGAAAGTGCAAACAAAACACCGTCAGAATCGCATTCACAGTGAAAGCACCAACAAAACACCGTCAGAATCGCATTTACAGTGAAAGTACCAACAAAACACCGTCAGAATCGCATTCACAGTGAAAGTACCAACAAAACACCGTCAGAATCGCATTCACAGTGAAAGTACCAACAAAACACCGTCAGAATTGCATTCACAGTGAAAATACCAACAAAACACCGTCAGAATCGCATTCACAGTGAAAGTACCAACAAAACACCGTCAGAATCACATTCACAGTGAAAGTACCAACAAAACACCGTCAGAATCGCATTCACAGTGAAAGCACCAACAAAACACCGTCAGAATCTCATTCACAGTGAAAGTACCAACAAAACACCGTCAGAATCGCATTCACAGTGAAAGTACCAACAAAACACCGTCAGAATCGCATTCACAGTGAAAGTACCAACAAAACACCGTCAGAATCGCATTCACAGTGAAAGTACCAACAAAACACCGTCAGAATCGCATTCACAGTGAAAGTACCAACAAAACACCGTCAGAATCGCATTCGCAGTGAAAGTACCAACAAAACACCGTCAGAATCGCATTCGCAGTGAAAGCACCAACAAAACACCGTCAGAATCGCATTCACAGTGAAAGTACCAACAAAACACCGTCAGAATCGCATTCACAGTGAAAGTACCAACAAAACACCGTCAGAATCGCATTCAGAGTGAAAGTACCAACAAAACACCGTCAGAATCGCATTCACAGTGAAAGCACCAACAAAACACCGTCAGAATCGCATTCACAGTGAAAGCACCAACAAAACACCGTCAGAATCGCATTCACAGTGAAAGTACCAACAAAACACCGTCAGAATCACATTCACAGTGAAAGTACCAACAAAACACCGTCAGAATCACATTCACAGTGAAAGTACCAACAAAACACCGTTAGAATCGAATTCACAGTGAAAGTACCAACAAAACACCGTCAGAATCGCATTCACAGTGAAAGTGCCAACAAAACACCGTCAGAATCGCATTCACAGTGAAAGCACCAACAAAACACCGTCAGAATCGCATTTACAGTGAAAGTACCAACAAAACACCGTCAGAATCGCATTCACAGTGAAAGTACCAACAAAACACCGTCAGAATCGCATTCACAGTGAAAGTACCAACAAAACACCGTCAGAATTGCATTCACAGTGAAAGTACCAACAAAACACCGTCAGAATCACATTCACAGTGAAAGTACCAACAAAACACCGTCAGAATCGCATTCACAGTGAAAGTACCAACAAAACACCGTCAGAATCGCATTCACAGTGAAAGTACCAACAAAACACTGTCAGAATCACATTCACAGTGAAAGTACCAACACAACACCGTCAGAATCGCATTCACTGTGAAAGTACCAACAAAACACCATCAGAATCGCATTCACAGTGAAAGTACCAACAAAACACCGTCAGAATCGCATTCACAGTGAAAGTACCAACAAAACACCGTCAGAATCGCATTCACAGTGAAAGTACCAACAAAACACCGTCAGAATCGCATTCACAGTGAAAGCACTAACAAAACACCGCCAGAATCGCATTCACAGTGAAAGTACCAACAAAACACCGTCAGAATCGCATTCACAGTGAAAGTACCAACAAAACACCGTCAGAATCGCATTCACAGTGAAAGCACCAACAAAACACCGTCAGAATCGCATTCACAGTGAAAGTACCAACAAAACACCGTCAGAATCGCATTCACAGTGAAAGTACCAACAAAACAACGTCAGAATCGCATTCACAGTGAAAGCACCAACAAAACACCGTCAGAATCGCATTCACAGTCAAAGTACCAACAAAACACCGTCAGAATCGCATTCACAGTGAAAGTACCAACAGAACACCGTCAGAATCGCATTCACAGTGAAAGCACCAACAAACACCGTCAGAATCGCATTCACAGTGAAAGTACCAACAAAACACCGTCAGAATCGCATTCATAGTGAAAGCACCAACAAAACACCGTCAGAATCGCATTCATATTTCCACAGTTTCCATATTTCCATATTTCTTGCTTAAATCGCATTTATATTTCAATATTTCTTGCTGATAATATCCTCCCGAGTAAAATCATACACAGGGAGAAATAACACCCGGTAATATATCAAGCCTTGAGATCACCTTTATAGAGGAAATATCAATCCTTTTGTGTGTCAGCTTTATTTGTCTCAAGTTTTGAGTGGGAAAAGAGCTGGTGAAAGCTCTATAGTCCGACGGTTCTTTATTCCGACGGTTCTTTATTCCGAAGGTTCTTTATCCGACGGTTCTTTATTACGAAGGTTCTTTATTCCGATGGTTCTTTATTTCGAAGGTTCTATAGTCCGAATTTTAAAAACGGCTCTTTAGTCCGAATATGAAAATAGGCTCTATAGTCCGAATTTAAAAAAGGGTTCTATAGTCCGAATATGGAAATAGGCTCTATAGTCCGAATTTAAAAAAAGGTTCTATAGTCCGAAATTGCAAAAGGGTTCTATAGTCCGAAACGGATACCGTGTTCTTAAGTCCGAATTGGTAAACAGGTTCTATAGTCCGAATTTTATTTTCATCATTTGTTTCAGTGTCAAATCATCAATTGTTAAATACAAATCCACTAAAGTTCAACATTGTTGCTTTTTCTAGATATTTTACGTAGCATACATTGACGTTTATCTTCATTCTGGTGGTATTTTCTTCATTCTTATCTTTGTTCATTTATTTTGTTCATTATCTTTGTATTCATTGTTCTTTCATTTGGACTTCCTTTTAGTCTTTATTCAGTTGTTTATTTTCTTTCATTGTGTCTTTCCTTCTTTTGTTCTGTTTTTTGTGTGTGTGTGTGTGTGTTTTGCACTTCTTCAGGTTTTTTTATATTTTCGTTCCATTCATTATTTTTCTTTTCGTTTCTGATGGTGTAAAAATATATCAACATTTTTGGAGCAAATATCGTATTTTTAGGATCTTTGTTTACAGTAAGTTGGGGATATCAGGCGCGTACACAGGATTTGTTTTTGATGACGGGGGAGGGGGGGTCTAAAAGTAGCGTCATCCCGTTTACCATAAACTCTGCTATTATCTAGCTATTGGGCGCAGTAAATGTTAATGTTATATAAAAAATTCGGACTATAGAGCCTTTTTACTGATTCGGACTAAAGAACACGGTATCCGTTTCGGACTATAGAACCCTTTTGCAATTTCGGACTATAGAACCCTTTTTTAACTTCGGACTATAGAGCCTATTTTCATATTCGGACTAGAGACCCGTTTTTAAAATTCGGATTAAAGAACCTCTTTTAATATTCGGATTAGGGAACCTTTTTTAAACTTCGGACTATAGAACCTTCGAAATAAAGAACCATCGGAATAAAGAACCTCTTTTTAATTTTTTTCGGACTAGAGAACCTCTTTTAAAATTCGGACTAGCGAATGATATGAACACATGTTCGGACTTGCGAACCTTCGGACTAAAGAACCTTCGGATTATAGAAGCGTCGGATTATAGAGCAGTCCCCAAACCCGCTAGGTCATTCTCCCCCTAACGCGCTTTAATGCGCCTTACATATAGAGGCACGGAATATTGCATGCTGGGAAGGAAGGCTCGGTTCTTTACCTGCGGCACTACAGGTAAATGAACTTTGATTTTCAATGCTTCTACATTAGCTCATTATCAATTTCCTGCGAGAGAATTTTAGGGAATCGCCAGATTCGAGAGACTTTTTTCTTTTGCAGGGACGTAAATGAAAGTGTATAGTAGGGCCTAATAATACGGCTACAACAGCCGCTATAGAGGCTGTGTGGGACATAAGAATTGTTATGTTCTCACTATCTCATACCATACATGTATATACCCCACTTCTATCAAACAGCATACTATGTTTCAGCCCATTTAAATAAATTTAAAGAAAATAAGGGTGGGACAGAGTCCCCACATTTCTAATTACGACTTGGTGAGTTTGCCCTCTCTTTCTCGATATTTCTCCCATGTCACGCCCCCCCCGTAACCGTAAAAGTGGGGACATGGCCAAAAATCGAGTCCAAAATACTCTCAAACAAACTGGGGACTAATACTTTTGACATACTTTATGGGGTCATTTTTTTGGGCCCCAACTTTTTACTCTACACCCTCTCTCACTATGTACGTAAAACGACGAGATAAATGGGACCCCTACTTATACACATACTCTGTAAAACAGCATTTTCTCACTACTATAATTGTGGGGACTTGGCCATGTCCCCACTTTGTAATTTATGTCCCCACTTATAGAGTGAAAAGCCATTTGATGTCCCCACAACAACGGTTGGGTGAACCTATCTTTCCCTGTCTCTCCCTTTCTCTCTCCTTGACTCGATTTAAAGAGTACCATCCATGCTCCCCTCAGTGTGGTTCCCTTCTATATAATTATCCCGCGATACAATTCCTGAACTCATCACAAGCCCGAGGCCATAATTGCATGCACATTTTAACCATCCATCTATCTTCTCTGCCTCAATCTTTAACAACAATACATTGAAGATAGACTCAGCTGTACCTTTATAGCAGAATTCTATAAACATTATCGGTCTTGCTTGGCATATCAGGTGAACCCAGTTGTATCATGTCAAAAAGAAACATTAATGCTTACATTTGTATTGCTATACTTTCTTTTGTCGTTTTATATTCAATCATCTTTTTACAAAACCAAAATGAGTTTTTATTAAACCGCAAAATGCATTACAACATTTTTCTTCTTCCAATTGTTACCACCTGTAATGGCATATGCTTGGAATTAAATTACCTATATTAAGGAACATTTTACTTTAATTAAACACCATTTTCATATTACATATTATATCCTTTACAATCGTCAAATTTATTCACGTGAAACGAAAAAAAACACGCCAACAAAACTTGACATAGCTGTTTTGGAAGTATGCTTTTTGGTTAAATTAAAATATAAGTTCATACGTAAGTTACTTATGTAAACAACTACAGTACTTTAGACCATGATATATTTGCTGTCGAGTTTTGAATGACGGCATATAAAAAGTTGATTGAGAATCACCTTACCATGGGCAACTTAAGATTAATAAAACGCCCCGTTTTTAGTCTCATAGCATTTTATTACATTATAAACAACCTTTATTTCACAGGTTATACGGGGGAAATGTACAATCATGCACTTTTAAAGCGATCTACTCATTTTTAAATAGAAATTTGTCAAATTTGATGAGGGAAAGTATTCAGATGCTGATAAAACAGATTTCTCTTCAAAACGAATCATATTTTCTCCTCAAAATGACAAGAAACTCATCAAATTTGATAAGATTGCCTTTTCATTAAAAGATAAAAATGAATAGTGTCGTGTCAATAATCAATTCTGACCCAACTTATCAAGTTTGTCTTGTCAAAAAATTACCCCCAAAAAGTAACATTTGAATAGTTTGTCTTGTCAAGGGCGACTCAAGATGAAATGGGTAATCTTGTCAAATAATGAGTTGGGGATCTTGTCAATTTGAATAGTTTGAATACTTGTTAAAAGAAAACGGAAACTATTCATTTTGATAAGATTGTTGGTTCAAAGTGTGATATTATACCTGAATCAGAATGAACAGTATATCTCATCAAAACGAATAATTATGGGATCACACATAGTAAGGATTCTGTTTAAAAAAATCAGGATCAATCGGTCATCCTCATTCTCTCCACATTCAACATGTTCAAAGAAGAAGGCCTGTTAATACTACGGATGTTGTTTCAAAGTAAATCACACAAGATTCTTCACACAAGATTCGTTC
Source organism: Amphiura filiformis (assembly GCF_039555335.1). Classification (NCBI taxonomy): domain Eukaryota; kingdom Metazoa; phylum Echinodermata; class Ophiuroidea; order Amphilepidida; family Amphiuridae; genus Amphiura; species Amphiura filiformis. Next base: position 52,634,363 of record NC_092640.1, read on the forward strand.
CTCTAACACATCTTAAACACTTATAAAGCAAGAGTTTTCATGTTTGTATTTTTTTTTACTTGTCAATCATAAACAAAAATTATGTCACAACATAAGTCATATACTTTCATACAGTAATCAGGATAATATGGCATTTATTCGGCGACGGTCGGTAAGTAGTTTCTGAGTAGCGGGTATTTTCTGAGTAGCGGGCCATCTGATTAAGGGCCTTTTGCGGGGTTAGGGTTAGGGTTCAGAGTTAGTGTTGGATACAGCCCGCTAGTCAGAGAAACATTCTGCGTAGCAGGACTTTAACATAAAATTCAACTATTCAACTATTCAGAAAGTCCATTATTCTGAAGACCCGCTACTCAGAAAATTCTGACTAGCGGTCCTTCTGAATAACGGTTTTCTGAACAGCGGGTCTTCTAACTACTGGGTATTCTGAGTGACGGGCTGCTCCCGATTTATCCATACCTTGGATTGCTTTATATATATTTGGGGCTTAAATATTACCGTTTAGGGCGTTCTTAGTGGTTGAAGGTGTACGGGGAAGTGCCACGATTTTGGGATACCTTTTCAGTGATTTTGGTACATCGATGGGTGGGTTTTTTGCAATTGGGCATATTTTCAGCAAAAGTCCTCTAAAAAGCACCCAATTTGGGCAAATTTGGGTGCTTTTTGTGAAAAATTGTTATACTGATAGGTGGCAAAACAGCAAAGTACGTCAGAAACTCGGAAGCCCGCGCGGCACATCCAGGTACAACACTTTTCGAAAGACCAACCCCCCGGTTCACCTGTATCATGTAGGCCTAAGTTATAAGATTTTACTCACGGTTATAAATTATGTGTTTTGCCATTGAAAGCTTGTTCATACAAAACCATGGTACGCTCCTTATCCCGTGAACGGAACTATTTGTTGGTGATATCCTTTTGTAACGGATCGAGATGTTTGGACTAGAAAACAAGCTCAATGACCTTCCCACGGCTTGTTTAACACGTAGGCCAAACTATGATATTCTTTAAATTATGTTGTAGTAATAATAGCTGTAACCTTTTTTTTTTTTTATCATAATAATAATTGTGTTTAGGATGTGTCAAGTGTTAATGTGAAAAATGCTTTTTGAGAAAAAAACAGAGCACCCTCTATATTCTGAAATCTCTCTATAACCCCCTTTAACTGGTGGTTAGTTAAACAAAATGACTAAAATTGTTTTATATCATAGAACGAAGATGGTGTTTAAATATCAGAAGAGTCTCCTTTTTTAAGACTAACCTCCATTTAGACCAGGTCTAATGTAAGACCTATATCTAACTTGTTGTAAATATATTATTACATTTATAAAATTAAACTCTTAAAACCATTCTGGTTTTTTTTTTGTCTGTTTTTATTTTTTTGTTTTTTTTTTAGAGGCTAAGGTATCGCACCTTATATTCTAGGTGCATCTTTAGGCAGTCTGTTGATCTGGCGGCAATTGGTCATTATTTGGGTCCCCTCCACCTAACAGGTGTTGTGACTGCCCAATTGGATGGATTAAAGACACTTAAAAATCGATTTTATATTGCATTGTGTTGTTAAACTTTCATCATTCTTTTGTCTACGTGTAACTCGTGTGATGAAATGCAGTTTAAAATCTCCGCCAAGGCCTCATCATTTCACATTTTAGGTGGGATGGATACGACGGGACCCAGCTATATGGCTGCCATTGAGGTGTAGGAATGCGTGAAATTGGATTCGTCTATAGTGTATCACTGTGGGGCTCGAACAAATGTCGTTGCTCACCATGTTTCCAAAACCTTACCCTTCTGACAATAATCTGTAAATTGTGAATATGCTTTACAGAAAAATACATTGTTACAACAAACTACATAATTATGAATATGAATGATGCTTTTAAAATATTTCCGGATAAGGCTGTAACTAATAACCAATATCACTCAAAGAGGCATTTTTGAAATACCCCGGACTCCGGACATGCTCTAACATATGCAGAGCTAAACAGTCAAAGTCACCGGAGATTTGATCGTGTCATTATCTTTATTCACGACTACTATCAAGGGTGTTTGAGGGAGGCCTACCCATCCAGCACATAACCTTTTTAATAAACAAAACTAATAATAATTGTATCTATATGAAATGTGTTGGAGTAATAAAGCTGTCTGGATTTCGATTGCCATCATGTGAATTATCATAATCAAATTTAAGGCAAAAAGATATACTGACTCAATAGAATTAACCCGGCTAATCAGAACTACGTGCAGTGGCCTCGCGGATGTGGTGTGACATAAATACCGTCATGCATTGCGGGATAAGGCTGTATTTAGCCGTTGTTCGATAGAGCCTGTCTTCCAAACCATGCCCATATGTACAAATATCTTTTGTACCGTGGCTGAAATAAACACTAGCACAGATTCCTGATTGTACCAATTTTATTCCTTGATTTGCCTTGGACGTCATGGTTCACCTTTGTTTAGTGTCAATCCTGATAGTTCCTGATCAGAAAAACACTTATGCTAAACACACTTCACACTCCTGAAACTTCCTTATAACGGATTACAAGATGAGCAGATGAGTGGCTATTAAAGAGGATTTTGTCCTTGTTGTTCCTGACACCGTATTAGGCACTGGTTGGTAATCCACTAAGAGGATACCCCATGATAACTATGAAAAGAAATCAGTCCTGTACACAAAATAATATTATATTAATTAGAGAGAGGTTTATCAAATCAAGTATACACTTAAAATGACCGGATGAAACAAATGGTTGGTTTTTAAACAATTTAGTGCCTTGCGTCATTTCAGTCCTCATTCTTAAAATGTAATGTTTATACATCTAATGTACATTCGTATCTTTATTATAGCTTAAAGGTACAGGTATATGCTGACAATGTAATCAAAAATGTTCCCGCCAAACGTGATCCGTCTTTCACCATTAAAATATATTTCAGACGTCTGTTGGTATGTTGCAGTGCATTGTTGGAGTATATAACTTCATCATTGACGTGCGGTTGGCTCCCATCTTACACGATTCAAATTACAAAACCCATTCCCTGGCTATGTTGTTACATCTCTATATTTCACATCCCCAAACCTAGAACAAAATCACCATATTTATCAAATTATAACCAAAATTGGTCAAATTCTTCTATATTCAAGACTACCATAAGCTTATATTACTTTGTATTTATATGTATTTAATGCAACATGAGTGTTAAGGCACGCGATAGGTTGTTGGTTTATTAGTTTTTCGATTTTTACTTCTACAAAAAAGAAAGGGTTAATCTTTTACACGTGGATATAGATTTCCCCGCGCAAAACTTACCGTCTGCTAAAGAATTTCAAAAGTCTAACAATAATATTAAAAGCTCTCCGTAGAACCACTAGCCCAATGCTAGGCATACATCGTATGTCTAAAATGTTCCGTTGAACTAGATCCATCAAGTGTTTAGAAAGAATTTAAAAGTTTTAACAATGTTGAAGAATTTTTTGCCCATTCGTTGGTCGTCTGCTCGCTACATTTTGGCGGGAAATGGTTAAGCCGGATATTTTTTCATGTTGGCCTTTCGGTGCCTTGTTACATACAAAACACACAGTAAACCCTTGGACATAGGGAGGAACACATCTCTTTCTCTCTTTGCTATTTCACATAATACGGTCAGCATTTTATTCGTCTGTCTCTATATAGCTCATGTCTATGCGTGGATTGGAGCGGAAACAAATTGGTGTAAAATCGAGTTGTTTTTTAATTGAAAACTGTTTTACGATTGGATGGTCTTTCTCGTTCTACTAACCTTCTGCGCGACCAATTCGTCTATCGCAACAACCATTATCTTGAAACATGATTCAAATGAAAGAAATTTGAATTGACGAATGTCTACAATTTGATAACCTATGCTGTATCTTCTTGTGGACTTGAGTGGTGTTACGAAGAAGCCCTAAAATAACATCGGCATTCTATCAATTCGTCGAAAACGCCCAGTTTATCTATGCTGAACTTCCTCTGTTCGCATTATTGTGGAGCACACTCGAAGCTCAGTGATGGACTGATTCTATTTGAATACATCGACCACATACGAGTTTGATCCATGGAAATAACGAAAAGGACATTGTATCGAAATTATGTCGATTTCTTCTGCAAATCAACCTGGATACAACGGATAATGCGTCCTGAAATTACTAAAGAGTCTTTAAAACTCGTAGTCACCACACTGCATATCATGAGGCCCAGACAATCTTGGATACGCTGGACTCAACCGAATGCAATGCAAAAAGAGACTCCAAGACGCGTAGGCACATTTTATCACCTTTTAAATTCAGTTCTTATACTAGTTTATATATCTACATTTGCACTTTCTTCAGCAACAGAATTGTCGTTGAAGGTACCGGTTAATCCGGTTGCTGAAGGAGGAATGCTTTCAATCCACTGCCAAATATTTGATATCTCACCCGATTATGAAGTAACAATGTCGCGGCAACTTGAAGGTGAAACTGGGACCCAACGCTTATCTTGGAACTTCGACATCCTGCCAGTTGTTGAGGAACGTATGTTCCTTGCTACAAGAACACTAGATGACGGATCTATTGTGTTCTTCTTGTCAATCACAAAGGTAACGAGAGAAGATCAGGGTGCATATTCTTGTCGTATTTTCAATCTAGCTGGTGATAGCTTAACAGATGTCCAAAGTCAGTCTATAGACGTTGACATCATGTATTTTCCACCCAACCCTGAGTGTGTAACGTCTGTCATAATCGAAGCTGGTATCAAGTCTGGTGATCTGTTGACCTTGACATGTTCTGCGGATAAAGCTAATCCTGACGTGGACTTGCAGTGGAAGAGAACGGGAGAAGGAGATTTATCTGGCGCAGACGTCGATTATTGGGGAACTGCTAACAAATATTTTACTAATATAACACTGCATGTTAATGATAAGTATAATAAGATTGTGTTAGTGTGCGAGATGACGAGTGATGCTTTTCCTGACAAAAAGGCAACATGCCATATGGGCCCTATACCAGTATTATCTACGTACCGCTACCCAGTGACATTGAACATTGAGGATCGCTCTAGTACGGTGTCTAAAGAGGGCCACCAGCCAACCGTTACTACTAATACCGCTTTGGTGGCGATTAAACCGGAAGATCTTGCAGTGACCTGCCGGAAGTCGTGCTCATCGATGTCAAGACCGCTTTCTTACTGGATTATTGCGACAATAATAGGCGGATCGTTGGCGTTGATTCTATTTCTTGCACTTACATGCTTACTCTATCTTTTGCATCGTTTGAATGAAAGACCCAGATATGCTGTACCACAAACGGAATTGACTCTGCAGCGCCGCAGAGATATATATGTTGAACTGGACACGAGTTCAAAGGAAGCGAAGGTTTATATGTCTTTAGAAAAATGCAAGAAAAATGGCGATGTCTCTGTTTATTCATGAGAAATGCTGGTAAGAGCACATTTCTAGTGGTGCTAATAGATGGGTCATTATAACTAACCAAACTCGCGCATGTATAGTTCAGAATCAAATTGTTTATATACAAGTTTAATAATCTTTACGTTATACATTATAGCCTATAGATTACATATACGTAAAATGTGTGTATAATTTAATAACTAAACAGCCCGTGTATGTTTTCTAAATTTATCTTATAGTATATAACCAAAAAAAGGCTACTTAATTTGAAAATTTTTTGGCCAAACTGTGCACAACTCAATGAATTGATAACCTTTAATAATTTTCAACTTGAATTGAACTTGAAACAAGCCAAACTCCCTGCTATAGTGACCTGCCGGAAGTCGTACTCATCGATGTCAATGCCTCAATCGTACTGGATCGTATAGTATGGGGCTCCATGGCTATCATTCTGTTTCCTGCACTTACATACATACTTTATCAACTCCAAATGAAATTTGATGTTGTACTACCACAAACAGAAATTACTCGGAAGATCTTGCAATGACCTGCCGGAAGTCATCGATGTCAAGGCCTCTGTCTTACTGGGTTATTGCGGCAATAATAGGCGGATCATTGGCGTATTCCTTGCACTCTTACATTATCATGTATCGTTTGAATTAAAGACCCAGATATGCTGTAGCACAAACTGAACTAACTCTTTAACGCCGGATATGCAGGTATATGTTGAACTGGACATGAATTCGAAAGAAACAAAGTTTATGTCATAAATATAATGACGGCGTCTCTGTTTATTAGTTAGGGGAAATATGAGAAGAGAACAGTACAGAAAACTAAAAGACTGACGTCTGACGTTACTGTCAATCAAACTTCCCACGTTGCTTATAGTAGTGCATAAAAGGAAGGTTAATTCATCTATACGGTGACGAAGTTATGTAATAATCGGATTAACTACCATAGCAATAGGTGAAAACAATTCATCTATACTCTGGCGAAGTTATGTAATAATCGGATTAACGACCACAGCAATAGGTGAAAACAGTTTTTTAATAAACCGCGCTGCACTGGTACGTTCACGCGGCACCTCTGCATTGAACCATATCATGCTGATCACTCGCACCTGTAAGATTAGTATTTTTGAAAAGACCGGTATTGTATTCAATTTATGATTGCAGACATGCACAGGTGATTAGTGCAACCTGCTTGTAGTGCAGCGCGATATATTAAAAATTGTTTTCACCTATTGCTATGGTAGTTATACTCCGATTTATTACGTCACTTCGCCAGTGTTCATCTGAGAAAAGGAATCGCAGAAAATGGCGAAAAAATTAGGGTGTTTTTCAGTACAAGGCAAAAGGCTTTTCTAGACATTGTTGACATGGTGCCTTCAGGATAAGTCATAACTTTTGAGACCGTTTGTATGTTTGAAGGTGCAAAAGTAACAACAAGGTAAGCTGTGCTCAAAACTCAATCATAATGACAACTCGTAAACAAATTGATTCTGAGTTTGATTGACAGGTGGCGCTGGCGTCAGACACACCTATTTTTTAAAAATCATAAATGGGTCTTCAATGTATTCGCCGTAGAAGTGAGGATGTAACAGGATTAACTACCATACCAATAAGTTAAAACATTTTTTGAATATAATGCACTTTATTAGTACGTTCACATGGTGTCTCTGCATTGAACCATGTATGTCAAAGAACAGGGATAAAGACCTGATGGATCATAATTCTATGGAATATTCATATCATGCTGATCAATCGCACCTGTAAGATCAAGTATCTTTGAAAAGAGCGGTATTGTGTTTAATCCATGTTATATCAATCCTTCTTGGTTCAATCTATGATCACTGATGATTGCAGACATGCACAAGTGATGAGTGCAACCTGCTTGTAGTGCATGATGATATATTCAACAATTTTTTAACCTATTGCTATGGTAGGTAATCCTGTTACATCATCGCTTCTACGGCGAATAGCTAACCAAACTCGCGCATGTGCAGTTCTTAATCAAATTGTTTTAAGTTTGATCATTTTTACGTGACTTATTAATTTGTATACGTTTTTTTTTAAATGTATCTTATAGTATATAAACAACAACAAAAAACATTTCAGAGCCACATCCCATCTAGGACGATTTTGGAATACCAATTCAATTCCAACAAATTCATCCATGAAAATGGAAAAAGTGTTGACGATCTTGGAATTGCAAACAAGGGCAATTTTTAGGCAGAATTCAACTGAATAGATAACTTCTAATAATTATCAACTTGATTTGAACATAAGATTGTCAAAATTTCCTGCTAGAGTGACCAGCCTTTTATCGAATGTCAACATGGGGTCATTTACTGAATGACGAGCGATGATTCGTTGCCAATTAATCGGGTACCTCGATTTTTGTTGCGATGCAAAAAACGCGCTACCTCATTGGTCAAAAGATACTAATCGCTCATTACCTGGCGATAGAGTATGAACCAGCTTAACAGTTGGTCTTGTTTTGCATTCTGTATTCCCATAATAAAATCCGGGGACCTATTATTTCTCAAGATCAACAACATGAAGAGTTTGAAAGTAGTAAATTCAATTGAGCTTCTTTTGAAAGAGATACATCTTACTATTTTGGGCCCCCTTATATCAACTCTCTTTTTTTTCTAGACTTTGAAGTCGTGGGAAATCCAAACATTATAAGTATGACTTGGTGACACCTCGGTAGAATTTGAATAACACTTCACTCGCCCAATTTCAAGTTATCCACTAATCACGTGACCAATAAACCACTCCATAGGGGAGACCGGGGCAAGTCCGCCCTCGGGACAAGTCCGCCCACCCCATGTTTCTGATCTCGTGACTGCTGGAAAAGCACAATGATGATGTAATTAGCTGGCACACGTCATAGCTAAGTACCCGAGAAAACAAGACAGTCCGACACATCTCGCCACAGAAATTATCGTCAAAAAACGTTTTTGAGTCAAGGAAGTTTACATTTTTGAAATTAGTAATATTGTAATAATCTCAAGACCTTGCAGAGACGGTTTTCGTTCTTATATTTATTTGGAAGGAGAACGTTTTGCCCAACATATTATGCAATTAAAAGATCGACATATTGTGTTTTCTAGGCATAACACGAGGTAAAGAAAAAAAGTAGTGTTGGGGCAAGTCCGCCCTGTATGTGAAGGGGCAAGTCCGCCCTGTGATTTCCCCAGGCTGACTCCCGGGGCGGATTCGCGCCATCGGCGTATTATGCAAAATATTGATAATAATACCTTTAAGAAGAGTAAAACTACTTTCAAGCATGTTTTTTTTAAAGTTAAGTGGTATCAGTATTACTCATACCACCGTTTATGCCCTAAAACCATAAATGCCGAAGTTGTAAATAAAGGTTTTGCTCATTTTGGACCCTACATTTATTAGCTTACATTATACTCCTCCAATAAATTTAGTAGAGAGTGAGTGCCTAATATACCCTTTACTAAACGTTTGCATTAAATTTATAATTGTTATGCAATATTATAACCTTTTCTTTTTTATCAGGGCGAACTTACCCCACCATAGGGGCGGACTTGCCCCAACACGGGGCAAGTCCGCCCTGTCATCGTGACTTTTATTTTCCCTTCTCCTGCCGTTACTGAAAGCTCAATGTCCTTACAAATGTGGTAGTATTTAGCTATAGTATACAGCTTTAAGATGTAAAAACTATAGCCTTCTAACATGAGAATTGTCCTCTCTAGGCGAGATTGAAGAAAATAGGGCGGACACGTCCCGGTCTCCCCTACTATTAAACAAAAACAAAAGAAGACGAGTTTAGTATGTGACTTGAAATGTTTACATGAGACAACGTTGTGTAAATCAATTATAGTTAACCTGTAAACACTTTCCTGAAACACTTAACCGATAGTAACCCGAATTGGGCTATTCCAGTTGAAATCCATACATCCCTACAGAAGACATTACTTTAATCTTCCATATCAAGGGGGTGTAGATATCAAATGGAGCCACCCATTTAGGTAACTCCGTTTGAAATTCCCACTCCCTTTATGGAAGATTAAGGTCATGTCTTCCACAGGGGGTGTATGGATTTCAACGCGAATAGCACATTTTAAAATGGTTAATGTGTTTGTGCGTTTCCATCTCGTTCATGGAAAGACGATGACGTTTTTCAGTGTTAAATTTAGGATTACATATGATTTGGTTATAATCGTGTGTTTTATTCTTTATATTTTTGACTATTCGTGCATTAATACAATAGATTAAGACAAATATGTAAACGTAGTTATAAACAGATTCTTGAGCGTCGTCCTGGCTTAAAAAAAATTGGGTCAACAATTCACAAAATATTTCCGTCGGCAAAACACGTTGTATAATCCCCGAATCATATTGGTCTAGCGACACCCCTGCTAGCAGGCTATGCTAACACATTTATGACAAAGAAAAGGGTACCAAAATCTGAATTTTGATGATTTTTACGATCGTCCGGATTAGCAAATCACTGAATGGGCCTTTAAAATTGATGGTCATTTAAATTTTGATAAATAGTTTTCCTCGCGCATGTGCAATTCCTATCAAGTATACAAGTTAAAGCCATATTATAACTTTTTTACACGATTTAATTGTACTTTATTAGACCAATATACCCTGCAAAAATCAAGACTCTAGGAGCTGTAGTTTTGTCAAAATCCGAGATTTTGAATAAAACGCCGGAACCGGCGCTTTATTATTACGATGGAATTATTAGTCGAACGCACACACGATGTTCATAACACACAGTACGCACACGGCGTGCGGGACGGTGATATACACAACAAAGGGTCGTACTACAACATGACCGAAGGAGTGGTACGTATTGGCGACATGTGCGCTGGTAGTAAATTCAAATTTTCTTTGCTTTGCCGTAGTTGTTCGGCTCAAAAATAAAGGGATATATCTGACAGTACAAGCTAACATTTTATGGCAAAGAAATGCTAATCTATTTTGTTTGAAAATGTTATAATATGGCTTTAATCTTTACGTGACATCGATATTTATGTACACTAAGTTACACACAGTTCATGTATGTTTTCTTAACCCATTTTATAATATGTAAACAAAAAAATTGCATTACATTAATAACTATGATAACGAAATGTCATAATCCAGAAAGTATAGCCTTTTTATAAAGTGTAATTGACTGCGGGCGCTATATAGTGCCAGCTTATAAAATGCAATATGTATACGCTCCCAATATGTCCATTGCTGTAAAAAAGAGTGCATTATAGCTGGTTTTAGGCATTTCTCTCTCTTCGCTTATATTGGGCTATCACATTTAAAGTCCATACACCCCCTATGGAAGATATGATCATAATCTCCCACACAGGGAGTGAAAATTTCAAATGACTCCATTTAAAAATTACACCCCCTGTGTGAGAGATTAAGTTCATGTCTTCCATAGGGGGTGTATAGATTTCAATCGGAGTAGCCCGCGTTATTAACTTGACCCGTGTGCAACAAACCTGCCTGTCATACGCTTCACGGTTGAGTTGTAACATGTTTTCAAGATATACGAAACATGTCGAACATGATTCATGTACCAAATCGATTTTTTTTTCAGGATCTCATTCATAAAACAGACTTACTGTCCTATTTTTGTCGAGTGCTAATCATTTTGTCACATTAGAACGTCGAACTTGAGTGACTTTTAAAAAATTAGGTCCACATGAGTCATTAAAACGCCCGTATAGGTTCCGTACTAGTAAACAGTGCTATTAATGTTTTCCATATGTGACTGTGCATACTTTACTTTTAATATACCAAAAAGATATCAAATTGAGTGATTTTCTAACAAATAAAATAAGGTGTTGTCAAGAGCATAATATCCGTGGTAGGGATGATAAATGCTCAATAACATGCTGTTCTTGAACAAGTTTAAATGTAGCTATACGAAGATAAGATTTTTTTGAATATTTTGTATTGAATACTGTTTTCTTGCACCTCAGTCCATACACGTATGGTTAATTACGGTTTTAATGTACAGAATTTCACAAGGTGGTTCTGGTGTAAAGTGTAAGCAATTTCGAAGTAATGTAAAATATCTAGTTTCACGCTAAATTGTATCCATGTCATTTTTGTTACCGTGAGGTTTTGTGCTAAAACCTTACGGCGATAATATACCATTGGTAGCTTTCTACAGATTTGAGTATTACAGCCCAAGTTATAGCATAAGAACAGGCTAGTTTTAACCCTGGGGGTTTCTCATAAGTAGGCTTAATTGAGGGACTTATGTTTCCTTAAATGTTGCAGTCAAAATAATGAACTTATTAAAGTAATTATGCGCATTTCACATGCTTGGAATGAACCGAAGGTACCTGATATCGGAGTATGTTTGATCGATAATCGGATGAGAGATTAAGAATCTTTCTTTGTTTGAGTATAATTTAAATATTAAAATATAAGTGTTGTGATCTGGTCCACTCTATTTGATATTCTTAAATTTTAAATGTATGTAAAATTGAGCAACAACGCAAAAACAAAACAAATTAAAACAAAAGAAAAAGGACTCTGATGCCCTGCTTGGAAAACCGACCATTACGTGTTTTGCTTTGTTTTTAAACTAAGACTCGTATCTTTGAGAAACAACGTGTTTTCTCTGACCAACTGCTATCATTTTGTAGTCCACTATTAGTAAAGAAAAACGTTTGATGTGAGCATTGTCTGGTCCTGAAAAAATAAATTTACAAGATTATTTGACAATGTGTTGTGATTTTTTATTGAGAAATAAAATAAATTAATAAAATAAATTAATTAGGTATTCATTAATAGAATTGAGGGTATAAAACAACGATCATATCCTCAAAGGAATAAACTAAATGTTCGATGACGTCCTATCGTTATCGGGAGGAGAGGGCCAAAAAGTCCGATTACGTTCGTAAAAGTTAGTTAAAACATTGGTCAAAGTTAAGTTTTCAGGTTGAAATTGTCAACATTTGAAACGTTCGCTCAAAAGGAGGGAGGAGTCAGCCCTTTAAAGCACCTTCATTTATTATTCGTCATCGAACTTCTTGTTTGTTCCCTTATGAATCCTTATACATTCCCAGCATTCGGTGGTTGTATTTCATTAAATTATAATAAAATATAGAACATTCTTTAAAAAAAAAGATTTTCGTGCGGTTTATTTATTTACTTAATTTTTGTTTGTTTTTTGCTTTTGATACCGAAATTGTCATGCTAAAACAGGCGGGCATTAACGTTGTTTATGACGGGATTTCGACCAATCACGTGCGTTGTTAGATCATGCCTTGAAATAAATACCTAAGTATGGATTTACAGGTAGGCCAACACTATTATTTCTGGTGGATCAAGAAAAAAACCTGGAATGACTCTCATAGCAATTATAATTCCGATTCAAAATAGCAATGGACGCGGAATCATTCCGAGTTCAATATGACCCCCCGCAGAAAAGGAGTGTGTTTTGCACACAATGGTTGTATTAAGTGTAAATATAGTTAACCACCATACGATTTGAAAATATTTCGGAAGAAGGGGGTCGGCAAATTTGGTTCATATGAAGTCCCTGACTACCTTTAGGTATACCAACATCAATGGTGGACATTAAAAATTCGAAGTGTTTCTAGATTGGTTTTTGCAAAACATTTGATTTTCGTGAATTTAACGCCTCTGAAACACACTCTTAAAATCAAGAACAAAGACATATGGCACTGCTAACATGTAGAAGTTCATATTTTCACATCCATTTTTGTCAGTATATAGCTAACACATTTCATGTCATATTTCATGAAGAAGAGGATTTCCAGTGTTTCTAGTTTTTAACAGAAAGAACATTATTTTCCTAGTTTTTCCTAATTTTTAGGTCAAAAAGTGATGTTTCAAATGCCTGCTGTTCTCTGTTGGACAGCCATGCTGGTGTTAGCTTGTATCTTGGTTATCACAAACAGGCATAGCCCCTCACAGTTGTAAAATAAAATCGTTGTGTTTTAGGTTTTTTGTTATAAAAACACCGCGTCAAAAATCATAGATAATTTCAAAATATCCCATTCTTATTTATACTGGATCGTCCGCATTTTGTCAAAAATATTTTAAAGCGTTCATGAATGATGATTGAATTTATTTCAAAATATTCAACAGCAAACCTCAACAAGTTTGTTGATTAGTGTTTCTAGTTTAATAGCACTTTAAAGTCAAAAGTAAATAGGCCTACTGGTATAATAACATTCGAAATGGCTTAAACCAGAATGGATTAGTGGATTGCATTACAATTTAAATAATTCAAATATTATAATTCAAATAAAAGTCAAGTTTACTTTACAAGAAACATTTACTCAATGTGTTTTACTATTTAAAATCACAGTGTTTCTAGATTGAAATAATACTTCTACAATCAATTATCCTGAATGAACTAATTCAGGTTGCTTGGATATTTTGACACTATACAACATATTAAAGCCATAGAGGGAGGAAATGATGATTCTCGGGTGAAGTTAATTACATCTTTTAAAAAATGTGTTTAATATTTAAAATTACAGTGTTTCTAGATTGAAATAATACTTCTACAATCAATTATCCTGAATGAACTAATTCAGGTTGCTTGGATATTTTGACACTAGTCAGTACAACATAAGCTGACCCTACAAGAGCCATGAAGGGAGGAAATGATGATTCTCGGGTGAAGTTAACTGATTACATCTTTGAAGAAAACTTGAGTTGAACCCTAGATGTGCATGCCTGTGTATGTATGTGGCCATGCGTTATGAGCCCGGACATTTGCGCAGAATTTTTTGCAAAAATGTTGAATTACTATACCTACATAGGTAAATTATATAGCCAATTAAAGCTAATAGTGCTTTAAATTGATATAGCACAAACACTTCAAAAGTTATAGCAGCTCAACTAAAACAATGTCAGGGTGGATTCGGCCCATAATATGCATCCTTTGTTTTGATATTTTCGCCAGCTTATTTGCATGTTGTATCTGATTTGTTTTTTATTTTGCTCCAAATTAATAATTATTGTACTGTAGCCTAAATATGACAAGCCTGAATACTTTTAGGTGTTCTGAATGTGTTAGGGATTAAATTAAATTAATTAGCCTGGGTGGATGCGGCTTTTAATACAAACATAGCACTTTTCCGATGAAGATTGCAAAAATATCAGGATTGCATTTCTGATTTGATATACACTGTCAGGTTATTCTTCTTAATCTACATGTACATGGTAAACAATACAAACATTGTTGTAGTGTTTCTAGCATCAGCAAGCCAGAACACAGTGTTTTTATTTTTGCTTATGGGATGGGTGAAAAGTATGTTTATTGTACCCATAATAAAAGGTTCCTTTGAAGTTGATGTCCAACCAAAAAAATGGGCATCGAAATGTATCCTCTTTGGGCCAAAAAATCATGTTTAAGGGAAAATTCCTCACAGTTTTTTTCCCCAAAATTAGAAATACTGATATTTCATATTTCAGATGTTATCAAGATAACTCTTTTGACATAGTACGAAATCTGGAATAAGAAAGAATGGGAGACCCATAATTTATGTTAAGAAACATGTATTAGTAAGCCGGACAAAATTGGTGAACTATGCATTTTTTTAATTAAGCTTTTTTCTTAAACTAGAAACACTGTGATTGTTTTACTGCATTGGGAGAATAAGTTCATCATAGGAATGTGACAGACTTAATATGGGTGAGTTTTGCTGACCCCCTTCTTCAGTCGACCATAATAGTCCTTATCTATATACACACTAAAGGGAACATTGGGTTTGTAAACAATGCAAACTGTTTCTAGCCTCAGCAAGCCAGAACACAATGGTTTTATTTTTGCTTATGTGGGGCCAAAGTGTGTTGATTGTACCCATAATAAAAGGTTTCTTTGAAGTCGCTGTCCAATCAAAAAAATGAGCATCCAAATTGATCCCTTTTTGGCCAAAAAATCACGTTTCAGGGAAAATGCATCACATATTTTTTCCAAAATTAGAAACACTGATATGTCATATTTCAGATATTATCAAGATAACTCTATTGACAATCTCATTTTATAATATTAGTACGAAATCTGGAAGAAGAAAGGAATGGCAGACCCATATGTTAAGAAACGTGTATTTGTAAGCCGGACAAAATTGGTGAAATATGCATATTTTTTAATTTAGCTTTTTTCTTAAAGTAGAAACACTGTGATTTTTTTACTGCACTGGGAGAATGAGTTTATCATAGGAATGTCACAGACCTAAAATGAGTGCATTTTGCTGACCCCCTTCTTCCGTCGACCGTTTGGTCCTTATCTATATTCACTCTTAATATAAATACCGCCCTCATATCGAGAAATGTGACTATTGCCCCTCTCCACGCGTACAGTCGACTGCAGTTCCAAATTCTTTTTAAAAATTACAAAAATGTCTCAATTTTACATTTTTCATGTATATATTTTGAATCAACATGCAAAATGCATTAAAACGAGTACAAGCAAGCCTGGTATTGGTTTCAGTGGTTCTTGAGATACTCTTGATATTTTGAGAAAATATCTCAAAACTTGGACTCTTTATGTTGACGCATGTGTAGCACGCAGAATATTAGGAGGAATAAATATACTTCTTTTGTGTGTTGGGTTGTATCTTACGGTTGTATCTTTTCACCCATAATCATTTCAAAATATTAAGATCGTAAATAATTGAAAATATTTATAGAAATAAAACGTCTATAAATATCACAATATCATTTTGTTAAGGGTTCGGATGAGGCGTTTGCACAGTATTTTTTGTAAGACCTGAGAGCCCCTACACACCAAATAGCATTCTGAATACGAGAAATGTCTTTTGATATTAAATAATTTAATGTCAATTATTATAAAATGGATGTTTTTTTGTATTTAACAGTCCTCAAAGTTAACTTTATTAATCTATTAAGCGTATTTAAGTGTATGTAGCTGCCATCATTTTAAAATTGTGACTTTTCACATTGAAGATATACATATTCTCCCAAAATACCCAAATTGTTTAGATAAAAATGTAGGGCTTATATTTTCAATACGAAAAGATCTAAAATTTCAAATGAAGGACGGCTTGTACTCCCAGCTGCATACACTTTAAGTACATATCATTAGATAAATAAAGTGTACTTCGAGGACTGTTAAATGTCAAACAAAAATTTCAATTTTTTATAATTTACCATAGAATATCACCAATTTCTAAAAATCGAAATTATTTGATATCAGAAGGACATTCTTCGTATTCAGAATGTACTTTTATGTGTCTTGATGTGCTCTCATGTCCCACAAAAAATACTGTGCAAATGTTTCTATCAGATCCCTTAAGAAAGCATTTGAACCTTTCATCTACAGCTTTACGATGACACATACATGAAAAAAAGAAGTTTTTAAGATAAAAAATTATGATATATCAAACGCATCAAACCAAAAAATTAAACATTTAAACTTTAATATAAGATACGCTCCTTTTCACATACAATGCCGCCTAAATTATGGTTCCATATTCGTGATGTTCATTATTACCTTTGTCCGATGTCAAATTTAATTTTAGATCCACCATTTGAGAACGGCAACGAACCATTTGAAAATCCTATCAAAGATCTTTTTATAAGTAACAGACTTACATAGCCCGTTAAGTCTGTCCTCCTTACGTTTGACATATCTTTTGTTAACATTAATGTGTTTCACGTGGCTCTGTAAGTTTTAACACTCTCCACGCGGGTGTCGACTACAGACGATAAGTTTCATTTTTTTTTAATTTCAGAAATGTTAATTTTCATGACTATATTTGGAATCAGCATAAAAAATGCATTAAAATGAGTACAAACAAGCCTAGCATTGGTTCAGTGGTTTTTAAGATAGCTTTTGATATTTTGAGAAAATATCTCAACATTTCGACTTTTTATGTTGAAGCCTATGGTTAGCACGCAGAGCAATGTCCCGTTACTAAAACAATCCAAAATATAACATGTTGACTAAATGTGCATTGTCTAAATCACAAACTACTGAACCAATACTAGGCATTTTGTACTCATTTGAATGCAGATTTCATGTATATTCCAAATATAATACTGAATGTTTGAACTTCTTAATTTTTAACATTTTGTGAAATAAATAGCTCTTATGTGTCCTATTGACAATCGCGCGGAAAGGTTAACATAAAGTGCACCATATACGCACGCATACAAAAGAATCCGGTATGTCAGCTATGGTTGTACGACTCAATTATGTTGACATGGACTGGCGTGGGAAACAAAAGTGGCACATTTAAACTTGATTTATATTGGGCTCCACGCGGCTGAATATTTATAGATATTTTTATTGTGATCATTTCCTTCAAAGTTTTTGATAAGCATTAAAAATGGATTGCATTTAAAATCAATATCAATAACGTTGAAAATCATCGATATAAAAATATAGCTTATACTTCATCAATATTAATATTAGCAGTAGATTATCATTGCCAATATCTGGCAGTAGATAGCTACTTCATCAATGCCAATATCAGCAGTGGATAGCTACTTCACCAATACCAATACCAGCAGTAGATAGCTACTTCATCAACACCAATATCAGCAATAGATAGCTACTTCATTCATCAATGCCAATATCAGCATTAGATAGTTACTTCATCAATGCCAATATCAGCATTAGATAGCTATTTAATCAATACCAATATCAGCATTAGATAGTTACTTTATCAATGCCAATATCAGCATTAGATAGCTACTTCATCAATGCCAATATCAGCATTAGATAGTTACTTCATCAATGCCAATATCAGCAATAGATAGCTACTTCATCAATACCAATAACAGCATCAGATAGTAACTTCATCAAGGCCAATATCAGCATTAGATAGCTACTTCATCATTACCAATATCAGCAGTAGATAGCTACTTCATCAATACCAATATCAGCAGTAGCTACTTCATCAATACCAATATCAGCAGTAGCTACTTCATCAATACCAATATCAGCAGTAGCTACTTCATCAATACCAATATCAGCAGTAGCTACTTCATCAATACCAATATCAGCATTAGATAGCTACTTCATCAATGCCAATATCAGCATTAGATAGTTACTTCATCAATGCCAGTATTAGCAGTAAATACTCAGCATGAGATAGTTACTTCATCAATGTCGACTTCATCAATACCAATATCAGCAGTAGATAGCTACTTCATCAATGCCAATATCAGCAATAGATAGCTACTTCATCAATGCCAATATCAGCAGTAGATAGCTACTTCATAAATGACCATGTCAGTAGTAGATAGTACTTCATCAACACAAATAGCAGCAGTAGAAAGCTACTTCATCAATACTGATATCAGCAGTAGATAGCTACTTCATCAATACCAATATCAGCGCATTAGATAGCTACTTCATCAATACCAACATCAGCATTAGTTAATTACTTCATCAATACCAATATCAGCAGTAGATAGCTACTTCATCAATACCAATATCAGCAGTAGATAGCTACTTCATCAATACCAATATCAGCAGTAGATAACTACTTCATCAATACCAATATCAGCAATAGATAACTACTTCATCAATGCCAATATAGGTAGTAGATATCTACTTCATCAATACCAATATCAGCAGTAAATAACTACTTCATCAATACCAACATCAGCAGTAGATAACTACTTCATCAATACCAATATCAGCAGTAGATAGCTACTTCATCAATAACAATATCAGCAGTAGTTAGCTACTTCATCAATGCCAATATCAGCAGTAGATAGCTACTTCATCAACACCAATATCAGCAGTAGATAGCTACTTCATCAATGCCAATATCAGCATTAGATAGTTACTTCATCAATGCCAATATCAGCATTAGATAGCTACTTCATCAATACCAATATCAGCATTAGATAGTTACTTTATCAATGTCAATATCAGCATTAGATAGCTACTTCATCAATGTCAATATCAGCATTAGATAGTTACTTCATCAATGCCAATATCAGCAATAGATAGCTACTTCATCAATACCAATAACAGCATCAGATAGTTACTTCATCAATGCCAATATCAGCATTAGATAGCTACTTCATCATTACCAATATCAGCAGGAGATAGCTACTTCATCAATACCAATATCAGCAGTCGCTACTTCATCAATACCAATATCAGCATTAGATAGCTACTTCATCAATGTCAACATCAGCAGTGGATAGCTACTTCACCAATACCAATACCAGCAGTAGATAGCTACTTCATCAACACCAATATCAGCAATAGATAGCTACTTCATTCATCAATGCCAATATCAGCATTAGATAGTTACTTCATCAATGCCAATATCAGCATTAGATAGCTATTTAATCAATATCAATATCAGCATTAGATAGTTACTTTATCAATGCCAATATCATCATTAGATAGCTACTTCATCAATGCCAATATCAGCATTAGATAGTTACTTCATCAATGCCAATATCAGCAATAGATAGCTACTTCATCAATACCAATAACAGCATCAGATAGTTACTTCATCAAGGCCAATATCAGCATTAGATAGCTACTTCATCATTACCAATATCAGCAGTAGATAGCTACTTCATCAATACCAATATCAGCAGTAGCTACTTCATCAATACCAATATCAGCAGTAGATAGCTACTTCATCAATACCAATATCAGCAGTAGCTACTTCATCAATACCAATATCAGCAGTAGCTACTTCATCAATACCAATATCAGCATTAGATAGCTACTTCATCAATGCCAATATCAGCATTAGATAGTTACTTCATCAATGCCAGTATTAGCAGTAAATACTCAGCATGAGATAGTTACTTCATCAATGTCGACTTCATCAATACCAATATCAGCAGTAGATAGCTACTTCATCAATGCCAATATCAGCAATAGATAGCTACTTCATCAATGCCAATATCAGCAGTAGATAGCTACTTCTTCATAAATGACCATGTCAGTAGTAGATAGTACTTCATCAACACAAATAGCAGCAGTAGAAAGCTACTTCATCAATACTGATACCAGCAGTAGAGCTACTTCATCAATACTGATATCAGCAGTAGATAGCTACTTCATCAATACCAATATCAGCGCATTAGATAGCTACTTCATCAATACCAATATCAGCATTAGTTAATTACTTCATCAATACCAATATCAGCAGTAGATAGCTACTTCATCAATACCAATATCAGCAGTAGATCGCTACTTCATCAATACCAATATCAGCAGTAGATAACTACTTCATCAATACCAATATCAGCAATAGATAAATAATTCATCAATGCCAATATAGGTAGTAGATATCTACTTCATCAATACCAATATCAGCAGTAAATAACTACTTCATCAATACCAATATCAGCAGTAGATAACTACTTCATCAATACCAATATCAGCAGTAGATAGCTACTTCATCAATAACAATATCAGCAGTAGTTAGCTACTTCATCAATGCCAATATCAGCAGTAGATAGCTACTTCATCAACACCAATATCAGCAGTAGATAGCTACTTCATCAATGCCAATATCAGCATTAGATCGTTACTTCATCAATGCCAATATCAGCATTAGATAGCTACTTCATCAATACCAATATCAGCATTAGATAGTTACTTTATCAATGCCAATATCAGCATTAGATAGCTACTTCATCAATGTCAATATCAGCATTAGATAGTTACTTCATCAATGCCAATATCAGCAATAGATAGCTACTTCATCAATACCAATAACAGCATCAGATAGTTACTTCATCAATGCCAATATCAGCATTAGATAGCTACTTCATCATTACCAATATCAGCAGGAGATAGCTACTTCATCAATACCAATATCAGCAGTCGCTACTTCATCAATACCAATATCAGCATTAGATAGCTACTTCATCAATGTCAACATCAGCAGTAGATAGCTACTTCATCAATGCCAATATCAGCATTAGATAGTTACTTCATCAATGCCAGTATTAGCAGTAAATACCTACTTTATCAATACCAATATCAGCATGAGATAGTTACTTCATCAATATCGACTTCATCAATACCAATATCAGCAGTAGTTAGCTACTTCATCAATGCCAATATCAGCAATAGATAGCTACTTCATCAATGCCAATATCAGCAGTAGATAGCTACTTCATAAATGACCATATCAGTAGTAGATAGCTACTTCATCAACACAAATATCAGCAGTAGAAAGCTACTTCATCAATACTGATATCAGCAGTAGAGCTACTTCATCAATACTGATATCAGCAGTAGATAGCTACTTCATCAATACCAATATCAGCGCATTAGATAGCTACTTCATCAATACCAATATCAGCATTAGATAATTACTTCATCAATACCAATATCAGCAGTAGATAGCTACTTCATCAATTCCAATATCAGCAATTGATAGCTACTTCATCAATGCCAATATCAGCAGTAGATAACTATTTCATCAATACCAATATCAGCAGTAGAAAACTACTTCATCAATACCAATATCAGCAGTAGATAGCTACTTCATCAATACCAATATCAGCAGTAGTTAGCTACTTCGTCAAAACCAATTTCAGCAGTAGATATCTACTTCATCAATACCAATATAGGTAGTAGATAGCTACTTCATCAATGCCAATATAGGTAGTAGATAGCTACTTCATCAATGCCAATATCAGCAGTAGATAACTACTTCATTAATGCCACTATTAGCTATAGATAGCTACTTCATCAATGGCCATATCAGCAGTAGATATCTACATCACCAATGCCAATATCAGCATTAGATAGTTACTTCATCAATGCCAATATCAGCAATAGATACTTCATCAATGCCAATATCAGCAGTAGACAACAATTTCATCAATGCCAATATCAGCAGTATGTAGCTACTTCTTCAATACCAATATCAGCAGTAGATAGCTACTTCATCAACGCCAATATCAGCAGTAAATAGCTACTTCATCAATGCCAATATCAGCAGTAGATAGCTACTTCATCAATGTCAATATCAGCAATAGATAACTATTTCATCAATGCCAATATCAACAGTATGTAGCTACTTCATCAATGCCAATATCAGCAGTTAACAGCTACTTCATCAATGCCAATATCAGCAGTAAATATCTACGTCATCAGTACCAATATCAGCAGTTAACAGCTACTTCATAAATGCCAATCCCAGCAAACACAAAAACGTTTTAAAAACGTTTTAAATAAGTTATATTTTGGCTTTTGGTTTAGGTAAAAGGTTTTAATAACATTAAAATGTCGGGTTATATAAAGGTCATGATAATGTTTTAAAACGTTTTGTATGAAAACACACTACAACAATAGTTTTAAATGTTTTCAAAAAATGTTATTGTAAACTATTTTTGCAAACATTTTTGCCAAATATTGTGTCAATACTTTTAACATAATGTTATTTAAAAATAACATTATGTTAAAATGTTTGACCCCAGCAAGCACAGAAATGTTCTTAAAATGTTTTTTTTCAAAACCTTTTAATAACATTTAAATGTCGGGTTATATAAAGGTCATGAAACCCTTTTTAAAACGTTATTGAAAATATTTTGGGCAAACATTTTTCGCAAAATATTTCTTCAACGCCAAAATAACATTCTGTTTAGAATGTTTCGTATCAAGTTTTCCAGAATGTTTTTGGAATGTATTAAAACGTTTTTATACCCTTTATATAACCCGACATTTAAACGTTTTCTGTAAAACATTTTTGTTTGCTGAGCATTAGATAATCAAAAATGTTTTTAAGGTTATGAAAACGTTTTATACTCTTAATATACCCTTTATATAACCCGACATTTAAACGTTTTCTGACAACCTTTTATAACCTTTTGCGAATGATGTCGAAAACGTTTTGTGTTTGCTGGGATATCAGCAGTAGATATCTACGTCATCAGTACCAATTTCAGAAGTAGAAAGCTACTTCATCAATACCAATATAAGCAATAGATAGCTATTTCATCAATGCCAATATCAGCAGTAGATAGCTACTTCGACCAATACCAATATCAGCAGTAGATATCTACTTCATCAATGACCATATCAACAGTAGATATATCAAACATCTGCAGTATACAAATACTGTTTGAAATTGATATTTTTCAAGCTGATTTTTTAATATATTGTTCACACATATTCCAACATACATCTAAATGGAATTTGCTGTGTTTGTAGGACAACAGAACAATTTCGACATAACGTCCTATTACAACATTAAGTATTCCAAAGAACTCCACGATAAGCGGCCAAAATAGCCAACTTTGTTTTTTTGTTTTGTTTTTTTGTTGTTGTTTTTTTTGGTGAAGAATAACAAAATTAACATTTGACGGAAATCGTACATTATTACTTTAAACATGAACGATACAAAGTTCTTATTCATTGAAATAAAATAACCCTAGGAAGTAGAAATATATCTCGCTAAATACGGAGCGAGCGAATCCCTTTCTCTCCTTTCCTCTGTTATAGCACATCCCATCCATCACACTCAGATGTCAAAGTAGCAAGTTTGGGTTATTCTGCGATTCAGGCTACGGTATTGATCTTTCTGTAAACATCAATATTTATTTGCTAGCAGCTAAGCTGGGTATATGAAACCTGTTTGCAAAATTGACGACTGCTCACTTGATGATCCAACGAACTTCATCAATACTAACAGCATCAGTTGATAGCTACTTTATCGAAACGAATATCATGAGTAAATATAACTAATTCGCAATAACAATATCAGCTGTAGATAGCTACTTTATCAATACCATCATCAGCTGTAGATAGCTACCTCATCAATACCATTATCAGTAGTAGATAGCTACTTTATCAATATCAAAACCAGCTGTAGATAGCTACTTCATCAATGCTAATATCAGCAGTAGATATGTAATTCATCAATACCAACATCGGTTGTATGTAGATAGCTACTTTATCAATATCAGCAGTAGATATCTACTTCATCAATTCCAATATCAGCAGTAGGTAGTTACTTCATCAACATCCTCATCAGCTGTAGATAGTTAATTCATCAACACTAGCATCAACAGTTGATATAGTTATTAATTTCATCAACGCCCTCATCAGCAGTAGATAACTACTCCATCAATACCACTATCAGCACTAAATATCTACTTCATCAATTCCAATATCAGCTGTAGATAGCTACTTTATCAATACCAATATCAGCAGTATCTCTACTTCTTTGTAGATACATGAAGTTAATTCATCAACAACAGCATCAATAGTAGATATTAGATATTTCATCAACACCTCCTTATTAGGAGGTGTTGATAGTTAGATAGTTACTTAGCAGTAGATAGTTACTTCATTAACATCTTCGTCTTCAGTAGATAGCTTCTTCATCAATACCAATATCAGCAGTAGATAGCTACTTCATCAATACCATCATCAGCAGTAGATAACTACTTCGTCAATATCAACATCAGCTGTAAATAGCTACTTCATCAATGCCAATATCAGCAGTAAATAGCTACTTCGTCAATATCAACATCAGCAGTAGATAAAGATCTACTTCATCAATGCCAATATCAGCAATAGATGGCTACTTCATCAATACCATTATCAGCAGTAGATAACTACTTCGTCAATATCAACATCAGCTGTAAATAGCTACTTCATCAATGCCAATATCAGCAGTAGATAACTACTTCGTCAATATCAACATCAGCAGTAGATATCTACTTCATCAATGACCATATCAACAGTAGATATATCAAACATCTGCAGTATACAAATACTGTTTGAAATTGATATTTTTTCAAGCTGATTTTTTTAATATATTGTTCACACATATTCCAACATACATCTAAATGGAATTTGCTGTGTTTGTAGGACAACAGAACAATTTCGACATAACGTCCTATTACAACATTAAGTATTCCAAAGAACTCCACGATAAGCGGCCAAAATAGCCAACTTTGTTTTTTGTTTTGTTTTTTTTGTTGTTGTTTTTTTGGTGAAGAATAACAAAATTAACATTTGACGGAAATCGTACATTATTACTTTAAACATGAACGATACAAAGTTCTTATTCATTGAAATAAAATAACCCTAGGAAGTAGAAATATATCTCGCTAAATACGGAGCGAGCGAATCCCTTTCTCTCCCTTTCCTCTGTTATAGCACATCCCATCCATCACACTCAGATGTCAAAGTAGCAAGTTTGGGTTATTCTGCGATTCAGGCTACGGTATTGATCTTTCTGTAAACATCAATATTTATTTGCTAGCAGCTAAGCTGGGTATATGAAACCTGTTTGCAAAATTGACGACTGCTCACTTGATGATCCAACGAACTTCATCAATACTAACAGCATCAGTTGATAGCTACTTTATCGAAACGAATATCATGAGTAAATATAACTAATTCGCAATAACAATATCAGCTGTAGATAGCTACTTTATCAATACCATCATCAGCTGTAGATAGCTACCTCATCAATACCATTATCAGTAGTAGATAGCTACTTTATCAATATCAAAACCAGCTGTAGATAGCTACTTCATCAATGCTAATATCAGCAGTAGATATGTAATTCATCAATACCAACATCGGTTGTATGTAGATAGCTACTTTATCAATATCAGCAGTAGATATCTACTTCATCAATTCCAATATCAGCAGTAGGTAGTTACTTCATCAACATCCTCATCAGCTGTAGATAGTTAATTCATCAACACTAGCATCAACAGTTGATATAGTTATTAATTTCATCAACGCCCTCATCAGCAGTAGATAACTACTCCATCAATACCACTATCAGCACTAAATATCTACTTCATCAATTCCAATATCAGCTGTAGATAGCTACTTTATCAATACCAATATCAGCAGTATCTCTACTTCTTTGTAGATACATGAAGTTAATTCATCAACAACAGCATCAATAGTAGATATTAGATATTTCATCAACACCTCCTTATTAGGAGGTGTTGATAGTTAGATAGTTACTTAGCAGTAGATAGTTACTTCATTAACATCTTCGTCTTCAGTAGATAGCTTCTTCATCAATACCAATATCAGCAGTAGATAGCTACTTCATCAATACCATCATCAGCAGTAGATAACTACTTCGTCAATATCAACATCAGCTGTAAATAGCTACTTCATCAATGCCAATATCAGCAGTAAATAGCTACTTCGTCAATATCAACATCAGCAGTAGATAAAGATCTACTTCATCAATGCCAATATCAGCAATAGATGGCTACTTCATCAATACCATTATCAGCAGTAGATAACTACTTCGTCAATATCAACATCAGCTGTAAATAGCTACTTCATCAATGCCAATATCAGCAGTAGATAACTACTTCGTCAATATCAACATCAGCAGTAGATATCTACTTCATCAATGCCAATATCAGCAGTAGATAGCTACTTCATCAATACCATTATCAGCAGTAGATAACTACTTCGTCAATATCAACATCAGCTGTAAATAGCTACTTCATCAATGCCAATATCAGCAGTAGATAGCTCCTTCATCAATGCCAATATCAGCAGTAGATAGCTACTTCATCAATGCCAATATCAGCAGTAGATAGTTACTTCATCAATACTAATATCAGCAGTATAGATACCTTTAGTATTTCATCAATACCAATATCAGCAATTATAGCTGCTTCATCAATACGAATACGAATACATAATACATATTTTATGGAAAAACAAACACCAGCTTCACTATGAAAAACAAACAACATACTAATAAACGCAACTAATATTCGTATCCAAAATTGTATCTTTTAGAATAAAACAAAAACTCTATATTGAAAAAGGGCAAAAATATCATCCTTGTTCTCTTTAGTACGACCACGCGCGATCAGCTGTCAAAGCAACAACTTTGTGTTTCCATGTGATTCAAGGTTTTGTATCGACCACTCTATAAGCATCAATATCTCACTTCTGCTCCAAGCTAAATATAAGGGAGGTTGAATGAGATACCAACTTGCTGGCAAATTATGACAAAAATAATTATTCCACTGGCGTTAATTCATGGAAATCGATAATTAATGCATACATTCAATCAAAGTTGTAATTAGCGAGTGCTTAATTAGATCACCAGAATATGTATAATAGTAAAATAAAAACAAACTTGCCACGTTATAATTGCATGAACTTAAGGTGGTACTACACCCTCTGGTAAATTTTGTGACTAATTTTGCATTTTTAAAAACAAAAATAACTACACTTTGCTAACAAAAGTTATGTATATTATAGGGGCAAGGAATCCAATTATTTTACTGAAATTTCAGTGATTCGAGATAAGTGGTTCATTATATATGTTAAGAAATGAGGTACATTCTAGCGGTACCTCTTTTCTCGTCATAAATAATGTACCGCTTGTCTTGAGTCACTGAAATTCCAGTGTAGTAACTGGATCCCTTGCACCAATAATATACATAACTTTTGTTACCAGTGTATTTTTTTTTTTGAGAAAAATGCAAAAATAGTCACAAATTTATCAGGGGGTGTAGTATCACCTTAAGTTAAAATGACGTGAATTCGGTTTTGAAACATTCAACTCGGTCCCTTAAAGTCAACGCACTCCGCTGTTATTACTTTCATGGATTTGGATGTTGCATCTATTCACAAAATATCATTCAGTTTTTAATCAGTTCTTTCTCTACCTCTCCCTCTCTTTCGCTCTCGTCCTTCACCTCTCTCTCTCCCACCCTCTCTATCTCATCCATACTCGCTACTTCAACCCTCGCATCTCATTACCCCAGGATATAAATATTTTTCATAAATCACAAAGTCAGTGATTCTTTGCTCTCATCTCTAGCGCAGTATGTATTTCGCGCAATTATCGAGAAGTGCGCCCCTACTGTTTTTATTCCAAAAACACAACACCGTGAATCATCGATGTGTTTTGGTATATTCGCCCTGAGAGTTAGATGTACTTTTGTTCTTTACTTTTCTCGTCTATTTTTCTACTGTTCCTTCATCTATACAAAACGTATAATCTATGCTGCTCGTGTAAGTGGGTCTTTGTACAAACAAAATGGGCATCAATTGGAAACGAAAATATTGTTTTCTGTCAAAATATTATCCGACATCTAAAAAGGCTAATTGGTTAATTTTCTGTATTAAAAAACTTTCTTAGTTTATTACTATTAGTGTTGTTGAATACTTAACATTGGCAACAATTAACTGTAGTGATATCTAGCGAATAATTAGTAGAACGCATACGTTTATATGACACAAAACGCATATTTTGATAAGGGATTATCAAATCTATCTAAAAGTCATATTTTAATGATGTTTTTCAACACGTACATTTGCGTGCGGAAATTTTGCCGGAACGCCCTCTTTGTTGTGAAAAAGTCAACTTTGTAATCAAAGAATGAAAATAGAGGCGACAAAGAAGAGAAAATAATAGTGATCAAAATATCATGTTATATATAGGTTGCTACACTCTGAATTGAAAGAATTGAAAAATTTGAATAGAAATAATCTGTTTCTTCGTGTCGGATTGAAATATAATTGATTTAACACACACAGTTAAGTATGGCGCTCGATGGAAATGTACAATACGTCGCCAACGAATGGTGAGAAATTTAATTTCAGATAAAAAAGACAATTTTAGAAGTACAACTATAAAGAAAAAAACTCGTGGTATTATTCCGTATACTGTTCTTACCCATTTTGATTAAATCACGCATCTATAGATTCATATTTACTGAAAAAAGCATTAAACATTTAAAGGGCTTCCTCCTTCCGCGCAATTAATTTCTTCGAAGAAAAACGATAATTTATTCATGAATCCTTAAGGAACTTGGCTTGGGGGAAAACGTATTAAGATAAAGCATTGGGGTGGTACATTGACTATGATAATCAGCCTCCTCTGCGCAGCACATGATATTAAGGGGAGCCTGGAATTGATGAAGCTCTGCTTGGCTCCCTAAATGCAGATTTTATGCCCGAAAGCGAGCTTGTGCCTTGTACTTGCCTCTATGGGATTCAACTAGCTGAGCCAGATTGTAAGAAAAAAAGAGAGCGCATTTTATCATGACATACGCTAGCCGTTTACATGACTCACAGCGAATGTAAAATGATCACATGAATCCATCCATGCCATACCACCCGCGATGTTGCTTAACAGTTTAAGATTTGACAATTTTAACTTCAACATCCGGGCATTTTTACGCTACAAAAGAGTTGTGTGTGGATGGTGCGATGATGATGATGCAGCGGGAGTTATAGCTAGCACGACATACATCACGTCTGCTCGAGCTGTCACTTATTTTGGGCGGGAAAACGTCAGCGCGCGATAATTTCGTATTCCTAGCTAGCACAGTAACGGTGGTGGTGCACGCTGGTGTGTTTGTATGAGTGAGTGAGTAAGAAAGTCGATGGATATATTAGTGGTGAGTAAAATCACCAATTAATACCAAGCGAGTGCTGGGAGCGCTCTCTACTACTACTACTACGAACTCAACTCAAACATGCCCGCACCTGTTTTTCGGTACAGATGGGTTACGATACTCACTCATTTGGGTGAATGGGTTTCGGCATGAGCACATGTGATTACAACCTGGTCCACCGTCTCAGTACCAAAGAGTGGCCACGATTGTTTCTTCACCATTCGAGATCCATTTGTGTTACCAAAAACACAATTTCGTGATATTTTTTGGATACTGCAACTTTGATATTTTCGTCTTCAATTCTTGGTGTGCTTTTTGAAACTTTTCTGTGCACATTCATCGTTGGAAGTGCAACATGTTATGACACCATTTTGTCGTTCGTGAGACCCATCGTAGCACAAAGTGTACTTCATTGATGTTTTTACGCCTTTTGGGATAATACATTAAGAGATTCTTCTTATTTTCCAAACTTGATTCGACTACTTTTGGTCAAAGTGTCGCGCCGCCTACACCAGCCATGTTTGGAATAAGTTGCTTAACTTTCTTACTTGGGACTTTCCTGCGCTGCGTGGTGTCAGAATCGGAGACCCGCGTAGTGGCCAGAGCACCAGTAAAGCCAGTAAAAGAACGTGAAATTTTGTCATTACATTGCCAAGCATGGGACATCCCAGAAGGGTATGTTGTTACTGTTGCACGAAAACTTAGTAATGAGGAGGAAGAAATGTTCTCATGGGGCAAAGGAGTCGTCCAGGGTGTGGATGACCGCACGTATCTTGCCGTTAGACAATTACGCGATGGAAGTTCAGTGTACTTTCTGACCATCACAGAGTGTTACGAGAGCGGATGAGGATTATACCAGTGTCAAGTCGTTAGAATAGGAAGTTTAGACGTTATCGGAAGAAATGATGTGCATATTCCTATTCAGTACTTCCCAACTGAAAAACCAAAGTGCATACCATCCGATATGCCAATGCGATACGAAGCAGGAACAATGTTACAGTTGAATTGTTCTTCAGCAGCAGGCTTCCCCGCTGTTAAAATTACGTGGCAACGCTCTGGTGATGATATCACGTCCTTGTCCAAGCAGACTATTGTGGACGGCATGATAATCTCCACTTTAACTTTAACATTAACACTTTCAGAAGAGGGTGCTGTCTTCATGTGCTTGGTTAAAAGTTCAGCTTTTCGTGGCGAGGAGAACAGATGTCATATCGGACCAATTGCAGTGACCCCTAACCAGGAGTTTTTGTATAACCCCTCCACAGACATAACGCTCCCCCCACCACCCATACTCCCACCAAATCCAATCAAACCTGAAGGTGGAGTTGGTGAGAAGCATGGTGGGGTGGAGACCGAAGGGGTTATTGAAGACTGTACGGATGTTTGCCGATCCCCACCTACGGTAAAGTACTGGATTTTAGCTTGTTCAGCTGCGGGAGCCTTAGCCCTTATTTTTCTACTATCTGTAATGATTCTTCTTATTAAGTACTGTCAATCTGCGAGTAAAGAAACGCAGTCAAAACAAAGACGTAAGGGTAGTGCGAAGCATCACCCAACAGAAGAAATTTACACAGAACTTGAGTACCATCGCGATCAACAAAGAGCAGCAGCGGCTGAAGCAAATAAGGTATATATGTCTCTTCATAAGAACCAACAACCCCAAAACATTCCCGAACAGCAACAGCGCCTGCAAGCCACCGTTGAAGAAGAAGAAACAGAAGGAAGGGACTACAGTGGTACTACTGGGGTACCTACGGCGACACCTGTAGTGTATAAGTCGCATTATGTGTAGCATTAAGCAAATTATTTTGACTGTGTATTTACTTACAGATTAACCAAAAAATGTCTTGGATGGAAGGTTGGAAGTTTTGTCACAAGTAGCTTAAAACCGTTGCTTCAAAGAATTTTTTTTTTTAGAAAAATCATAAAAAATACTAATCTCAAAGTTAGAGTTTAAAAATTATGCAATGTACATAGGCACAGTTATTATTATTATTTCATATAGTAGACTTAAGTCTATACGTTATTATATTGCAATATAATTGGCTACAAGTTTTGTAGTGTTGTGTGCGGTCAAAGACCGGACGTTCGTTGACATACGTCAGCGGCGTGCCACAACAGCGCCTGGGCGTGGCTACTAACTTCGTATTTTATGTGTCAATGTCGCTACTTAAGTGGAGCGGCTGACTGACTTATCCAGACATGTCCCGACATATCCCAATTTGGGAAACTCCTTATTATCATTATTATATCGAATAACCAGCTTGTATTCAAAAATATTTTGACATTGGTTATGATGTAAGTAAGGCCTTATTGTAACTATATTATCATTATTATCATGAGAAAAATATCCCTTTTTAAGTGAGCAAATAATGTAACATTTCCGTCCATTTTTAAAAAGAAAAGTTTTTTATACTCCCTGTTACGTGTCGCTATGCCCCAGCTTTGAATTTGATTATGTTTTTAATTAAAAGTGATACTGCTTTTATAGAAATATTACAGAAGCGCGCAGTGTGGTAAATTGAAGACGCTTTCTAGTATCTTGCAGTGCAACTTGCGCAAGATAATTTTTGCCGAAATTAGCTTTATCAAAACTCAATCTCTGCGGCTTTGTTTCCAATTACAGATTGACCGTAAGCAAATCAATCTTAAATCAATTAGCGCTTGCTAAGAGTTTCTGTGCATCAACTCTTGTTCATGCATTCCTACAGAGGAGCTTTCGTCCGAATTGATGAAGATCGTAGTATTTTTCTGTTCCTCCGTTTTTGTTACGGAAAGTATAACAATTTGCAATGTAACTTGATGGGTTTCTCTACTTTTTAGATTAGAAAGGCTTCTCTATATTCCAATCATTCTGGTTTTCTCTTCTAAACCTCTCGTACATAACACCAAAATTTACTAAATTCTTTTCAGTTCTAATCCTTATTATACATTCAAAATTTTCCTCTTTTTTAATTTGATCTCCCAATACATTTCTTCACTAATATTCTTGAATTTTTCTCAATATTACCAGGATTCTCAACATTGTAATATCCGTTGTCTTTTCACCCTAATTGTACGGCTATCAAATTTCGATATACTCATATTCCTAATCAATACCTAGATCAGTTTTCTTGGTTATATAAACCGTAAATTGAAAACTACTCATATCTAGTCACACACGTTGTTTTATTTAATCTAGCCGTTCTCCCCCATTTTTTCTTACTCTTATATTTTGATTTAACCTTTTAACTATAGCGAGACACACAGGCAGATAATTTTCATTATCTTTCCTTGTGTTTCTATCATCGTTGGCATTTTGAGAACAAAACAAACAACGTAATGATTGGGTTTATAAATGTTTGATGTGATATTGTTTACCCTAAAGTAGTTTCTATTCCACATGTTATGACGTGAAGCTACCAAATATGTTAAGAATCAACTATTTCTTCTTCTCTTTATCGTCTGTTTCTTCTATTTCTCCTTATGCTTTCTCTCTGTTTTCATATTTCATCTTCATCATTTTCTTCTGAACTCCTCTATGAATGTCAAACTTATATGCTCTAGAGTGTTATATTTATTTAAACATTTTAACTATGATGCATGAAATTTGCCAAACCAACTTGTAACATTGCATACCTATAAAATCAAAAGTAAAAGAGCGCGATACTTAATGCATATAGGCAAAAAAGAGAGTACAGACTCCCTGCTGTCAAAATTGCGTCATTGTTTTTGTTTGTTTTATGTGTAACGCAAGTATTTACACCTCTGCCAAATGTGTATAAATTGTCTTTTAAAGAAACGACAGCGTCTTCCTTATAAAAGCTTGAAAAAAAATATTGCTTTGTTTACAAGAGTGGAATTTGCTCTATATCATATAACCAAAACGATGTTTTTTTTACATATTGGCGATATATTTAGAAAATGGTTTACAACGTGCTACAACCCTCTCTCTCTCTCTGTTTTGGATACAGTATCACTACGCTCTAACAAGAGCGCCAAAATTCCGGAAATGTTGCAACTAAAATCAAGCCTGCAAATAATCTTAAGGATATTTCTGAACTTCTGAAGCCAAAAGTTGTCCAAAAATACCAATCAAACATCATTCGAATTAATCATTTCATAATTTTAAATAGTATGGACTTTATCTAGTCTTTTTGATGTCCAAAAATGGAATTCATAAATAGGTCTGGTTCAAGTTATTCATTCTGATATTTCCCGCCCAAATAACGGGACTATTTTATTTCATGACGACTATACACTATATTGTTAACAGTTGTATAGCAATCTTGCTATTAAAATGTGTAAAACGCTAGCAATAAGTAAAAGAGCACAATTTGGAAATGTATACTGTAACTAAGAAAAAAACAGTATTTAAAGATAAACGTTGTAAAGCAGATTTGAAAGTCAAGTTCCAAACTTCCAAAAAAGACTGTGTTGTTGCTTCTTGCAAAGGCTCGTTATTTGGGCGCTCCAATAGACTAGGTTGTTTCTTCTTGCAAAGGATCATCTAAAGCAGTCCATTGGTTAAAAGCTAACAAGCTGAATATTGACCCAAGCTAACAAGGTGGATATTGACCTATTAGATTTCATTATCATTTAGCAAGGGATCATAATTATACAAACCAGTCATTGGTCAAAACCTAACCCTACTTGACCTTCAAATCAGCTAAAAATGGTTAAACCAATAATGGAGTTAACATAATAACTGGGCATTTTCAGTTTACGAAACGTTTACTAAAGTCTCCTTCTCAATTAAATGCTGCTTGTGACTTCTGCTCTTCAAAGTAAAAACACAGTATAAACCTTCTTAATTACAAGCATATGCTGTGTTTTACTCTGGGAGCAGACTCATTCAATATATATTATATCAACTTCCCAAATAAAGCACAGTATCTAATATGTAATTTAACTGACGATACTGTGCTTTTAATTTCAGAACACATTGATAAAAACACCTGCTTCTCAAGTTAAAAGACAGTGTCTTCGGTGTTATTTACTTGACGATACTGTGCTCTAACGTTAGGAACAGGATGATTAGTAAACCCTGCTTCTTAAGTTAAAAGACAGTATTTTTTATGTTATTTAATTGTAGATACTGTGCTTTAACTCTGAGAACAGATTGATTAAAATCTCCTGCTTCTTAAGTTAAAACACAGCATCACTATGTTATTTAATTAGTGATACTGTGCTCTTACACTAAGAACAGGATGATTAAAAATGCCTGCCTCTTAAGTTAAAACACAGTATAATTATACTGCGTTATTATCAGACATATACTGTGTTTTACTTGTAGGGATAGGCTTTACGTATGTATTTGGTATCTTTCAATTGAATCAAAACCTTGACCCACAATATACAATGACTTATATTAACTTCAGGCAGGTTCCATGTTATTTTGATATCACGTCCTTATTGTATTCAAATGTAGCTACTAAGATTGTAATATCCTTTTAATAAGAAACACACCGAAATTGCCTCAACAATATATTCTAGAAGGATTTCATTATTATTTTTTTGGGTAAAAGGGGAAATTAAGAAAAGATCAGAACAAATTAAGAATGTTTTCGTTAATATTGGTTGGTAATTATAACAGTATCGGTTTGAAATATAGGAATTCGTTTACACGCCATAATAATGCGTAGATTGCGTGAGAAATGATGGCACGTGCTGGTATAAGAATGATCTTATTAAGCATATTAAGAATGCTCTCATTTATTATTAATGACTTTAAACAGTACGGTAAATACTTTCGATGTTAACAATCTCATTAAGGCGTTGTATCAGAAGAGAGATAATGTTAATATCCAAATTGAAGACACTGTTTAAGTTCTCCAGTAATTAGCGACTCAAACGTGATGGTTTGAAGCGCATTAAAAGAGGCGGGTGTGCAATAAACGTGTTTCGCTCCATTAACCAATGAGATTGTCGTTAAGCCAATACAAGTAGCCAATCGAAACCATCCTATGGTACCATTTCAAATTTTAAAACCTATATTGGGGAGATTTACTGTAGAACCATGACCAGCAAAGAAGTTCTTATATGAATGATACCATAACTGTTTAATTATTCAAGATTAAGGCGCATCAATAGTGGGTAATAAAATATTTTTGAAAGTTGGCGATAGCCACGCCCATCTTGAATGATTAACATCACAGATGAATAAAGAAACAAGACACAAGCAAATATTGGAGTCCAAGTGGGTCGTATGCACCTATATTCTCGCATATTCATGAGGGTTGATTGTGCCATCGCTCGTGCATATTCATGAGTGCCAATTGTTCTATCGCTTGTGCCTAAATAACAAATAACACACACATGACGTTTTTGCGATTAATGCGCTTTTGAAAAAGCGTTAGAATCTATCGGTACAACATGGAACGATTGATCGATCTTCATTAACGATTTAGCGAGGTTGCTCGTATTTATCAGTTTTATAATTATTCATCTGTGGGTTAACGCATTCTGGTATGTCACTATCTTCAAACTAGTATAATATTAAAAGATCTAACTATTGACCAATTTGGTTATTAAATTTTGAGGCCGATTTGGTCATTACAATTAAATCCTTCATTATGTAATGTATAAGAATATTATCTGAGTTATCTTCACATGTAATATGAATCCAAGCCAATGTGGAACGAAAAAGATCTTTGGTTCACCTCAAATTCGGTATTGATGTAAGTGCGCATTTCGCTGGTCGCAGTGTAAAATCGCGTGTAAAGTTAATCACGCAGAGCGTACACACCAGTATACAAAGGCGGTTTGTCAACACGCCGTACTTGATGTGAACCAAAGTCAGTACGCACGCGGAAAATGTGCGCGTGTCTACCGCGCAAAGTAATCAGTTTGGATTTCCATATGGAGGCCAACTACGTTCAGCATTGGTTCAGATTCGTATTAATTGTAGCCACTCGAAAAGTGTAGTTAACTCATGATCTAAAGGAACAAAAAACGTCAAGTTCTTTGTTCATATATATGCTCTCACCATGTGACTTGTGAATATTAGAGATTTAAAAGATTGAGAGCGACAGATATCCCTTCTTTATATTGTTTTTATCTTCAGTGATGATATATAGTTCAATGGGACCTATAAATATGTTTTTATTGAATTTATTGAAAACCCGTTTTTATAACGAATAACTGTGCCGACATTATAGCAGACCTGATATGACAAAATGTATTTTTATACTTTTTACCGATTCACCTTGTTCACACGTACTATTCCTATGGAGAGGTGTGGACTAGGATGGCCCAAATGTTATTTATTTATTTATGTATTTATTTGTTTATAAGCCATACACCAGAAGTTGGAAAAAAAGTCAACCAAAATGACATAAAATTGTAAAAAGCAAAATGCCATTTTAAGGATGAATGAAAATGATATTAAATATCATATATAAAAAGTAGAAACCCTATAAGATAATTGCAGCTTAAGCGCATTTTGACAAAACAAAATGTAATCCGCTATCCTTAAACGCATGTATATGTTTGCAAGCACGTGACAGACGCCATTTTGAAATCAATTATTAAAACATGGCCGCTTCTAATAACTAGGCAATTACTTAACAATAACCCCCTGCAGATATTTTGCTATGCGAGAGCAATCATTTCACTTTATGTTGACAAAAAACTTCCCAGGAAGTTTACTTTGTTTGAATCAAAGAAGAATCGAACAAAATTTATTATGATTTTTTTGTTATAATAGTGTAGAAAATATTGAAGCAGCGCGGTGTAAGAGATGGTATATGCTGCATGACCTAAAGAGGTCAAAGGTTGTTGAGGTTACTGCATAGCATTGAACATAGCTTTATCAGTATTATTATAGATATAATCGCTATATGTACAATTGCAGATCTTTGAATACGACTCATAAAATGAGTCTTTTATAAATAATCTGATTTTCACTTTATAATAATATATGATGCCTTTAGGAGGAAAAGTCAGACACATTATTTTATTATGTGTGATGTCATTTCATTTGTCCAAAAAAATCATCGAAACTTAGGTTCTCCGATGATAAAAATAATTACATTTTGATGTATTTAGCTATTCTAAAAAAGATCCACTCCCTCTGAAGAGGGTGTCGAAATTAAATAATCAATAATTACTTGAAAATCTAGATATAGTTTCAGTAATTTATGTGGAAACGATTTGGAATTCTGGTCATTTTAAAAGATTCAAATCTTTCCAATAGCTTAACGATTTGGAAGCGTAGCAGCGCTTACAACAACCAAAATCATACTCTACACGGGGAGTGCATCTCTTTTTTGGAACAGCTTATTTGTTCCTGATATAAGGCTGACATACGATCATTCACTGCCTACTATCTCTTAACATTAATAGTATGTTTTATTACCTAAAATATGAAAAGTTTTATTGAATTTCTATGGCCCGTTACTGCCTTCCAATATGAATACTACTGATCATACAATCAAACCGAATATTTTGTTATTGTTGTATTACACAACTTTATTGCTATTGTATCATACAATACTTCGTACTTTGTAAAACTTGATATCATTTTTCAAAACAAAACTAAAATTTCAAATATGTATACCAGTATCAAATGTGGTATTTTACAATTTCATGATACATTCTGTTTATTAATAATAGTAAACATCACCGAAACGGATACTTATATTTTCTGGTAACAAAAATATTACCAATAAGACCAATTCTCTCAATACCCGTTCCTATTATATAGTATAGGAACTTTATGTACTATGTGCCTTTCAAAAACTACCCATGAGCTATAGGACTTCATACTAGGTATATTCCTTTTGTATTCCTAAAATAGGCATGTAAACCCATATCACATAAAACATTAAAGCAATTCGCGATATTTTCATAACAGCACTTTTGAGTTGAACTAACAACGTGAAAGAAAAAGCGTGTTTACGCACGGGGCGATCATTTAAGCAAATAGAAAAAGTACCGATGTTTCTGCATTATGATTCTTTAATGTGTTTTAGTAAAAATTTAGAATGGATTTATGCGTGAGAAGAGACAGTTCTAAAGACAGGCCGTGACACTTAAAAGGGTAATGACAACATAAATGCAAGTTTAATGTTTATTCTGAATTTTAACCAAAATAATGATAAAACGCGTGATCTTTACGATATAATTTGGGATATTTTACACAAGCGGAAATAACATACAAAACAATTGCAATTCTAGTAATATGTGTTCTATATTCGTCAATATTGACCAAATTCTTCACTAATCATCATTTTGTAAGCGTTAATATTTTGACATGGAATAAAATACATAGTAGAAAGAAAACAACTCGATATATAATATTGTAATATATGGTATACACTCCTATGTTGAACTGAGAAAGCATTAAAGTAGCTTCGGGTTGCTGAATTAATACATGCAATATACCGTATGTCATTGACATCGTAATCAGATGTATCTCTGTGTGCTCCGGGTCACATAGGGTTCATCTACAAATATATTGACGCCATTAGAATATTATTAAACCCAAGATATGTAAACAAGCAAAAAATTCATCTTTTCAAGAACGTAAATTATACAGAGCATTTCAAGTGTTGTTTCAAATGCGGTGTACGGCCTTTTGGATTTGACGCTTTAATTCAACCACTTGCATTAAGAGCTAAAGTGCGTTTTTTACAAATCATTTGTTACCAGGCCATCGGGAAACATTTTAATTTTTAAAATCAAATATGAATTTATTCATTATCAAATTTAGTCAAATAATAATGTCAGTAGTGTTTGCTAAACCAGGGACCTGGTTAAACACAGATCGAGTGCTTTATGTGAACGAATATAAAGTTCAAACTCAAAGTGTAAGCGTGTTTTTTTACGTTCTTACATTTGAATGAACCTTTATATTAATGCGTTTTACAAATTTAATTGTTTCTTTTAAATCGTAAAATAGAAAGCGTCATAAAATGGTTATAAACATAAATATTATAGGGTACAAACATGCCTAGTACTAACTCAGTGATAATTACAAAACAATAAAGACCATAAGTAGTTTAATTTAATTTATATTTGGGGCAATTTATACCGAATGATAAGCGAGTATATATTAACGAAACCCTGAACACATGCCCTAGTAAATGGTGAATTGTACGATGATGCCTCGAAGCGCTCAGGTCATGTACCTACAATTCTTTTTACCAATGCATTATGAATGAGCACCATCGGGGCATCGGGCAATGTTTAAATGTCGAATATTTTAACCCCGTGAAAGCCAAATTTAGAAACTGGTTTCCGGATAATGCTGTT
The DNA here is from genome assembly GCF_039555335.1 of Amphiura filiformis. Classification (NCBI taxonomy): domain Eukaryota; kingdom Metazoa; phylum Echinodermata; class Ophiuroidea; order Amphilepidida; family Amphiuridae; genus Amphiura; species Amphiura filiformis. The sequence continues at coordinate 52,674,355 of NC_092640.1, forward strand.
GATAAATAAGTATTTATATAAAAAGGGTCATTCCAGTTCTTTACCTAATACTGTGGTTAACACAAGCTCTATCGTACAAAGATATTTTTTGAAATTTTACTACTATTGTATTTCACTGTTTAATAATGTGTGTTAAATTTTACAACACAGTAATTTTGTATTATTTTTTGTCTTGTTGTTGTAAACAGAATTTTACTTTAAAAGTAAGAGTTTTGAATGTGCAATCCTAACAAAGTCAGTGTTTTTAATTTATCTTGTTTTAATCTAGTAACAGTACCTTTTATTTAGCTAATATATACCAAAAGCATTTAATGAAGTATTTATTGAACAGAAAAAAAAATGAAAAATTGATGTGACTTTTATTTTTTTATAAGAATGATATCAAAATCTGTCATATTCCTTCAAATTCTTATAGTGATCATTTGACAATCAAGAAATTACACCAAGAGTCTGTAATTTACCCGTATTTGCATATAGAAACAAAGGAGTAGAACTGATTAATTTATATTTATGCAATCAATACATATCTTATATAAATTAATTGGTTAAAAAGTATTGCTTTATTGACATGAATGTGCGCTAGGTATACTTGCTGTACATATATTAATAAGCAGCAAACAGTGTAAAAGTGGATATATGTTTAATGCTTTTTATTGTCTATGTTTTCAATGTTTAAAAATTGTCTTCATAAAGATTATTTTAATGCAATTAAGTTTATTATTTTTAAAAAATGGTGCTTTGTATGTATCTTCAGTCATATGTTTGGGTATAAATATGTAATTTATTGAACAAAGAAACACATATTTATATCCAAAATAGAAAAGATATTTTGGAAAATATGAAGAAAGTAAAACGACTATAAATGAAAATCTCAGCTAGGTGCAGTGAATTTCTGATGAGCATACGTTTAGGGGTCATATATTAATCCGATATCAGGCGTTCTCTCGCACGTCAATAAACATACAATGGATGGTGGGCTTGATAGAAAAAAATCAACGCTTCTTCTACTTTTAGTATAGCAATCACTCAAAATTAAGCCGCACCGCATTTTGGGCTAAAACCGCTAGAAATTACCCATGATTTGGGGCACGATGTCACGCACTACTTTCTACCACATATGACTGACGGTTCATGAGCTGCACATGAGTGAAAAAAACAAAAGAATACAATGTGCTACATTCATGTTCGAACATGTTCGAAATTGGAGCAAATATGATAATTGGTACTACTTTAAGTCATGAATTATTCATTAGCGCTTGCTTGCTAAGCGGTGCATATAATTATAATACATTACGGACTCTGAATGAGCGTTACGTGTGTGAAACCATGAGTATTAATACATTAATGTTTGTAGCATTGGATAAAAGCATGTTTGGTGTTATATCATAACAAAAGCATGGTAAACTGTGTTACACATAAAATGTATGTTAGTTCTTGCATGCTATTAATTGAACATGGTTTAATAAAGAGGCTCATTTGACTGAAAAAATGAGAAATAAGAATACATATGAGTTTTATGGTTTCTTTCTTTTGTTATAGTGCCTATTAACCCCCTACATGCGGATGTCGACTGCAACGACAAGTTCTAATTTTTTTAATCAAAACATTCAGAATTTTAAATTCGCATGACCATATTTGGAATCACCATGCAAAATGCATTAAAACGAGCACAAACAAACCTAGTATTGGTTCAGTGGTTCTTAAGATAGATCCTGATATTTTGAGAAAACTTGGACTTTTTATGTTGAAGCCTAAGGCGAGCACGCGGAGTAGCCTATTAATGTAAATTTAGAAAGTCAAATTAACAAAGACCTTGAGTAAAAATTGCTATGGATTCTTTCATAGTTGTACCAATTGGGATTTTTCTTTAAATTATCTAAAATATGAAACATCCGTTTAGAGTATGTTGGTTACTTTAAATTTCGTCCCGTGCCTTATATCAATACAAATGATAACACTATTTTCCGCATATAGTTGTTTTGAATTAAATCTGGATCTGATGCTAGAATTTATACTTCATAATTTTCAATATAGGCAAAAACCAAAACAAAAAAACGACAGCATCATTAATAACATTGTCCGACGGCGAAGCCTATCGATTAATACCAACAACAGCCTAGTTCCTCTATCACCAATACCACTACTTCTATATATACTTCTATATATATTTCGTGATACCGACAATAAGAACAATACAACAACAGTATTAACTTACAAACTTCAGGACAGCGATGGAGGACAGAAAGTTGCGAAAAGCAGTTCGAGGACATCTCTTGAATTAAGCAAGCAAGTAAGCACTACATGACAATCACTACTTCTACGTCTACTTCTATTGTCCTTCTATTATACTTCTATTATAATACTACAACGCCACTCCCGCTACTACTACTTATACTTCTATATATACTTCTATATATATTTCGTGATACCGATTTATTTTTATGAAGGTCAAAACAACAATAACAAAATACTACACCACTTCAGGACAGCAACTTAGGACAATAAGTTGTGGAAAGCCATTACAGTTCGAAGACACCTCTTGAATAAAGCAAGCAGGTAAGCACCACTATTTCTACTTCTACGTCTATTTCTATATATACTTCTATATATAATTGTACAGTACAGAACCACTACCGCTAATACTACTTCTGCTTCTATATATACCTCTATATATATTCGTGATATCGAATTCTTCTCATGAAAGCCAAAAACGACAATGTCAATAACACAATACTAACAACAATATGAATTTACAAAATAATACACCACCATCACTACGCTACTACAACTTCTATATTATACTTCTATATATACATATACTTCTATATAATTGTATTCTTCTACTCCCACTAATACGACCATTACAATGTCATACCGCTACTTGAACTAAAATAATACAAAAGCTCACTTTAAAGGCATTCTTCTTCTTCTTTCTTCTTGTTTTCTTGTCTCTACTATTTTGTTGCAAAGCGTAAACGCTTGTAAGTTACGTTTCATTTTACCATAAGACGCTTTGTACCATTGTTAAAACATGAGCTACAAACATTAACATTAATTGGCTAAACGCTTTATATAATTGATCTATTCTTATAATTATATAAACTTTTATTCATTTATTTATTTATTTATTTATTTTATTTATTTATTTATTTATTTATTTATTTATTTATTTATTTATTTATTTATTTATTTATTTATTTATTTATTTATTTATTTATTTATTTATTTATTTATTTATTTATTTATTTATTTATTTATTTATTTATTTATTTATTTATTTATTTATAGTATTGTTTACATATCAACTGTCTTTGCAATGAAGAGTGCTCAATCCCATTACAAGAGAGCGTAAAAACAAATTTCAAAGTATAGACCTCTGGACAGGCAACCGCTACTCTGAGTTTCATGGCAAACTCTCACTTTCGATCATTGGGTACCCAATCAACAGACGGATCATCCGTCCGTCTGATAATCGGGTACCCAATGATCGAAAGTGAGGGTATACAGTGAAACTCAGAGTAGCGGTTGCCTTTCCAGAGGTCTATACTTAGAAATTTGTATTTATTTATTCATTCATTTATTTATTTATTTATTTATTTATTTATTTATTTATTTATTTATTTATTTATTTATTTATTTATTTATTTATTTATTTATTTATTTATTTATTTATTTATTTATTTATTTATTTATTTATTTATTTATTCTTCTTCTTCTCATTCTTTCCTTTTTTCTTCTTAACCGTCCTCTTCTTCTACCATATACTGCGACGTTTAGTAAAGAATGGCTAGGCAACCAACTTTCTGTTCAAGTTACTAAGTTACTGTGCAAGTTAAGTTTGTTGTCTTATAACCGATGCGGGGAGTCGAATTAAAGAACATTCAACCAATTTCCTGCTGTTTCTTCTCTTTTACTTTCCTTTCTTCTTCTACTTCTCCTTCTTTACTTCTTCTTCTCTTTCAGTTCTTCTTATATCAGGAGACGAAAAAAGAAAGTCATGTCCTACGGACCTGACCGACCCAGGTTTAAAAAAAATGGGAAACAAAATGTTCCTGTACAAATAAACGCCGGCCAAAATTTCAGGAACATTTTCTTTTTTGTTGCTACTTCCCAATTGCAAAATATTTACAGATTTAAGTGATTTTTTTGGGTCATTTGCCTGCTTGAATGCACCGTCCGCCATTACTATTTATTTTACTTTGCTACTAATAATTCTGCTCCTCCAATTATTTCTACGTTTCTACCTTCGTCCTCTTCTCATCATCCACTATAGTATAATACTGTTTTATACTCTTCCAAGCCCCCGTGGCAGCTGAGATTAGATTAAGCCAATTTCCTTTCTGTTGACCCGAATGCTAACAGTAAATTGTTTACTTGATTTGTTGTAGAATGACCTTATTTTCCGTGTTCTTTATCTTCAATCTTATCTTCTTTCTTCTCTTTCCATATAGACCAGCATGCTTATTGCATGGTTTTTGCATGCTTGAGCATTTTACTTCTGACCTCATCAGGACCCAAGTGTGTCTCTACACGGAGTGACCGTTTGAACAGACAAACAAACCATTTTTTTACTTCATTTGCTAATTCAGTAGATATAGCAATAAAACCCCATCTGATATGTGCTATCTTCAGTAGATAGCAGCATTAACCCCATAGGTTTTTACTAGCTCGTATTCGTAATCATGTACTAATTTTTTTCTGCTTTCCTTCTTTCACATTTTTTCATTTATTTCTCCTTCTCGTTCACCTTTTTCTCCTCCTCATCCTCTTTCTTCTTCTTTTCTTCTACTTTGTCTTCTTCTCATCACCTTAACGTAATTTTACTACAGTATTGCCCCATTTGGTTCGCCACAATTATTACAAAAATCACCCAACTATAACTTCAACAAATACAAAAAAATAAAATATGGAAATCATATCTTGTCCTCATATTTTTTAACATGACATTCTATGAACTCTTTCCGCATATCCGATAAGGTTGGATAATCAGAGATGAAATTCATACGAAATAATGTATAAAACATATTTCAGGATTTTGATTAGATACTACGTCACTGTAACTTACAAGATATATAAAACAAACACGGATAATGAGACTATATACCGCTTTAAGATAGAGCATAAATTGCTAAACGCAATACATGTAGGAACGACCGGGTGGTTAACCACATTAAACGCGGTAAACCACTAAAGAATACGCCTATCATTCCAAAAAGCTGTTGAATTTATCTTAAACCCATGACAATTTCACGAGTGCTTATAATGTTAGAAAATTCATCTTAAAACGCACGCACTTAGCATCGGTTCCATTCAGTGAGAGTGACCTCATCCAGGGCAGCATTTTGAATGTAAACCTAACCGTATAGCGAAACAGTCAGGCAACACTGCTTTGAGTTTATGAATAACATAAAATACTTAATGATTGAATACATTGAATAAAGACTATCTGCCTAGTATGTCAACATACTAAAATATCACACATCTCATTACGCAGTTCGTTAACCTATAATAATTAATATCTAATTAAAAATGAACTTGCGTAATATGATGATGAAAACTCATACCTCACAGTATGAGGTTAAATATGAATATTCTAATGTTAAATGAAGGTTATTGAACTTGGGTGTTGGAATCGATGCTGATTTAGCTCATGATGATATAGAAACCATCTAGGGTTATCTGGGGAAAATTCAAGCTAATGTGAATACTGTGAATATCATACTAGTATGTGTTATCTGGCATATCAAGCGATATCATATTTGGCACATTGTTAGTGATATCTCGGAGGAACCTCATGTATTATGTATCTTGATCATTTGCATAAAACTCTTAACTTGAGCATAGATAAATACATGATCTGCACACGTGATTACAATCTTTTGCAAGCTTCCTTTTCAGCCTTACCCATCGCGTATGCGCGCGACGTCAAGTGTGTGTATATGACTTTGTGGAAAATAATAGCCGCTGGACGCTTATAGTAATAAGTTTTTCATGATGTGATATTCCAGTGTAATTGATAATAAAATGATACGAAAAGCAAATAAATACCCGTGCTTACAAGCAATCATAAACATAAACGTACACGCGCGTGACGCACACATCTGGTATGTGCGTGGGTGATGGGTGTGTAAATGTGTGGGGGTGCGTGTCGTGGGGTGTGGCGTTGTGTGTTTGCGCGTTTTGTTTCTAGTAGTAGAAATAGTTTATCCGTTTCTGAATTGCGTATAAAACACAATGAAGTACTAATCTTTAAATATCTTTACAGTGCGTGCATTTGCAAGGGAGTGTACTGGGTGGGGTGGTGCGCGTGTATTTGTCACCTCATTGATGTGCACCCCTACCTTTTCGCCACACTGTGTATGGTTTTGCTTGGTATCTCCCAACAAGTTCATTACATGTGTTGTTTTGCGAGGATCCCTTGACCCCGGAAAGCGGACACTGCTGTGTATATTGTTTATGTGGCAACAGTAATATTATTGCCCGACTTAACGTAATTACATACCGGTTATCATGGTAATAAAAATGTAATTTCTTGCTTGTTCACACCTGACTGGCTTTCTCTGTTTCTCTTCGGTGACAGAGTGATTGATGGGTAGTTGGGTGGGGTGGGTGTGTGCGCGGGGGGGGGGTTGTGGTGCGTGAGGGTTTGTTAAGTTCACTAGTGAAAAACTTTTTAAAATTTTCAACAACTGTTTTAACCATTTTCTCCGTGCGTATTTATATGCGTTATCTACTCTCTTGTAGGGGGTTGACGGGGAGTTTCAAGGGCGATAGGGTGATTTTACTTGTGAGGGGAATACGTGTGGGGGAGCCAAGGACAGGCACATTTTACAAGTCGGGTGTGGACGTATGTAGGGTTGTAGGTGAATGGTTATGTTGTTCGGTGTCAAGCGAAGACACACGCATAATCTTACTTATCAAACGAGGACGCACCAGCAATGGGGGACCGTCCTCTCTGTTTTCAGCTGCTGAAAGCGTTAAAATGCGTATGCAAAGACGACTGTATGAAAGTTCAACAGTTTGCTGCGGTTTGTCAAGCTCTGTCCATGGTCAGATAGTGCCGAAAGTTACGTCCTCGGTTTAACGGTTTTTACCCAATGTCCACGTTTGATATTAGGAACATAAAGGCGGCAAGTGGCGGTGCTATGACTCTTTTTCGGGGGGCATGGGGTGAAAGTGAATTTCAGGGAGGCAAAATTAGCAAATTTTGCGCAAAATTACCGCAAATAGTGGAAATTTACGTAATTTGGGGTTTTTACGGGGGCAACAGAAGGAAAAGAGTTCTGTCTAGGGCATTTTTCCCGTGACGCCACCACTGAAGGCGGGTGCGTACATCACGGTGCGGTGTGTTAGTGGTGTGACCGTGTGGGGTGCGCATATGGGAAAGGATAGTGATGTGTAGACCAGTGGCAGAGACCGTAGGCAAACCTTGTTACATTACATGACCATGATTTGATAACAAATCAGTGAACAAATTAATTCAAACAACATTATATCTCACAAAACATCATTTAATGACATACAATAACAGAACAAAATCGCAATTTAAACCAGTTATGACAGAATTAAAGTTAATTAAACCTAAAAACAAACTATAATTTATAATTTTTTAAGTAACATACATGCTAGAATCATGGGATTAATCAAAAAGTATATAACTTTACAAAAAAAATGTTTGAGTTCAATATCCAACGGCTATATGTGTAAGTGCACAGCATATACGAGTGAGTACTGTACAAGTTCTTTGTTGACAGCACACGTACATGTGCCTCCGCCATGAGTGCTATATAAATCGTTACCACCGCTTCCCGGGAAATCCAAGATGGATGAATCCTTTTATAACATTATATTTTTACTCGCTATACAAATTCGACGCAAATTTTGTGAACAAAATTGCAGTATTGTTGAAAAAACAGGAATAGAATTGGAATTGTTTTATCAGATGATATAAATAACATGTTTTAGACTTCTTTGAGTGTAATTACATGATGAATAGTTTTAAATAGTATTATATTTTTGTGTGTTATTTTCATTGCTTATAAATTTTACAATGAAAATTGTATAGGTAAGTACAAGTTTAGCTATTTATAAATTTATCGTCATTTAGACATTTAAAACCCAAAATAGCATATTTTGCTATAAAAATGTACGTTTAGATTTAATAAAAATGTGATTTAGTGGAAGTTTGTTTTAAGATATAAAATATACACTTTTGAATTAATTATAAATATCACATTTGCATCAAAACATGAATAATATGTCAGAATCAATAATAATATAATATTTCACCCTTCGTATTTATTTTGCTCTATGTAATGTTTATCTGGCCATTCCCATATGGAGAACACATCGTATGCGTGTTATATATAAATAAAAAAAGGTCGCTGATTTTTGATAGAGTTCCAGGGAAATACACTCAGGTAACACGCAAGCGCACTGTATGTATTATATTTATCCCGGTAAATTCGCTCCGAATGGTTGAATAAGGACCCGCGCATAAATTGTATGTGCCGTTTTATATTAGATATTCGTAAATTATATAACTAATAAAAGGTTATATAGGTGAGGCAGAAATATTCATAATGACATCAGATTTTGGGGGATTGAGTAAACATGAAGAGGTGAAGAGAGAGCGAGAACGGTGTGGTAGAGCGCGATGAGATGGTATGAGAATGAGAAAAAAAACGGCATGCACAGTGCAATTGAATAGGAACAATATATTCATGAAGTAAAGCCTCATGTAGCAGTATTCTGCACCAAATTTCCTTCTTATTTCGTTCGTGGGCGTGTGCTGACATGTTCACCGAGCATGAACAATTCGTAATAGGCAATATATACATACATAAGTGTATAACATTAGTATGTGGCCTATAAGGCATTTTGATGATTTGTAAAAAAACATCTGATTTGTACGATATGGTAGAATATGTGTTTTAAATTTGTGTAATCTTTTTTGTACAGTGTGGGTAAGCGTAAAATTACAACAACAAAATAATGGAGATATTAAGAGTTGCAAAATATAAACATTGAGGTGGAGTAAACATTTATAGGTTAAATGATGCGATACACGTGTTGAAAGTGTGTCGCTGTGTAACATCTCGGACATGTTAATAGGACATTCACTCAATGTGAAAAATTTGAAAACAGTGACCACTACGGTTTTGAGCATGCGCGTTATGGTGGTATGTTTTGTATTGCTTTATCATTGGACAGTTGCAGTATAAGAGTAACGTTAATCGCTGGGTGCATCTCACTTTGGTCAGTTGACGTATAGTATATGTTCGGTTTCTGATGGTTATTTTCAAACACGTTTTATAAATTTGTACTTAGTGTTGTTGTTGTTGTTGTTGATTTTCAGGAATTGTTAAATAGGTAGCTATAAGAATGTGGTTTTCGTTAAAGATGCATAATCGGTTGTACGATATTTCAAAATAATTGTGACAATAATTATTACATTTTGAAATTAACGATTTTTAACATTATTGTTATTAATGTGAATGGCGCAAGCATATCTATGCGGTGTTGAAGTAATGTTTGATAAGATCAAACAAACAAAAAGTCATTTTGAATAAAATATCAAACAAACCAAAATTGGTAGGGTGAGTGTTGGCCTTATTTTTTTTTTGTAATTACAAATAATATTTGCCACAATTGTTTTAGTCCTTCCTGTTGCGTCAATCCGTATTCTCTTTTTTTATATCTTTTTTTTTTCATCTTCTTCTCCACCGTATTTTGATCCTTCTTCTGGTTGGGTTTTTTTTTTTTTTTTTTTTTGGTGCGTGTATTTTTTTCAAAATATTATTGTAATTTTCCTTTTTCCGTCTTCCAAACTTCTTCTTTTTCTCTTCTTCTTCTTGGCTGTTTCTTCTTGTTGAAAATATTCTTGTTCTTATCTTCATCTTCTCGTTTTCTTTATTTCTTTTTTTCTTTTTTCTTCTTCTTCTTCTTCTTCTTCTTCTTCTTCTTCTTCTTCTTCTTCTTCTTCTTCTTCTTCTTCTTCTTCTTCTTCTTCTTCTTCTTCTTCTTCTTCTTCTTCTTCTTCTTCTTCTTCTTCTTCTTCTTTCTTCTTCTTCTTCTTCTTCTTCTTCTTCTTCTTCTTCTTCTTCTTCTTCTTCTTCTTCTTCTTCTTCTTCTTCTTCTTCTTCTTCTTCTTCTTCTTCTTCTTCTTCTTCTTCTTCTTCTTCTTCTTCTTCTTCTTCTTCTTCCGCCTCCTCTCCCTCTTCCTATTCTTCATCATATTCTTCTTCTTGTTGTTGTTCTTCTTCTTCATCGTCTTCTTTTCTTGCTTATCATTTTCTTGTATATTATCAACTTAGAATAGCACGAGATAGAATGGATTAGAAAGTTGATGAAGAGGCCTCCCCATGCAGTGGAATAAAGTAGGCCAAAGAAGAAGAAATTATCAGCACTGTTCCATTTTATAATCGCCTTCATTGTTCTCTTTTTTCTGAAGATTATTTTTCCTTTCGTCGATATATTCCTCTCTTGTTTTTTATCTTCACTGTCTTCCATTCTTCCTGCTGTTAGTGTAATTGTTGTTTATCTTTCCGTTTATTGTATACACGAATCTCATTTATTCTTTCCGCCAATAGTATTAAAAAACAATCATCCACGCGCATACAAAATCGGAAGTAAAGTAGACTTTCCAGCAACTGGTTAACCGCGCAAAATAAACGCACACACGTAAACTAAGTCCTGCAGCTGCATCACACGGCCGATCAGGTTGCCTACCACACGGACATCACCCACTGTAATGACCACCTTGTAAAGCCACTCACACCACTCTGACCAGTCCAGTGGTTTCACCACAAATGCTACTTTATCCACGACACTTCAAACTGAAGCCAAGCCAAGCTCAACTGCAGTGACCGCATACATTTTGGACATGCGCATTTACTCAATCCCCCCTTGTCAGCGGTCAGTTGCAAATGATCAAACCTGAGTGTTGCTACCATACCAAGTAGAGCTAATAATAACAGCCACTTAACGTTTGAATTGGCCGGCCAGATATCTGTACTTGTAAGTCATTAGCCGTGTAAGGAGGCGTGAAGGGGTGTCACCTCCTGTGATTTAATCACCGATCTCCTCCGGTGGTTCAAAAAATCAATCGACACTCAGGTCTCAGGATAAATATGAACTTGAAAAAAGCCAATAGGAATCAAAATATGAAATAAGATATTGGTTTGACATTTTTTTCTTTTACTATATGAGTGCTATTGTCTTGTTCATTATGCCGCTGGTCAGTGTCTTATTCAGTGTGTCACGCGATAGTCTATCGAATGTGTTACCAGAATTTTATTTAAAATTGGGTTTAAGGGTTGGGGTTATAAGGGTAAATTGTTGATAAGTTAAGGTACAAAAACCGAATAAGGTACCATAAAATAAGATACGCCATGCAGACCAGTGGCGTAGCGTGAGTCATCCTAGGAGAGGAAGGTGCACTGGGTCTGATGGGAGGGGGGGGGGAGAGGGGGGGGGTCGGTAATCTCTACTTTTTCAAATCGATTGGGGTACGACGCCACGCAACGCTACGCTACGCCACGCCACGCCACGCCACTGAACCAGTTTAAGTCTACCGGAAGAGATCATACACATCAATGAATGGAGGTTTTGAATTATGAAGACAAAAAATAAATAAAAGAGTCGATTTACCTATTACCTATAGCTATTTATATGGCTGGAGTTACTTTATCAACTATGTCAACCGTGAGAAAAGTGATTGAGATTTGGTCAGAATATAGTCGTACAGCCTTGGTCTAGTCTAATTGAAATCCATACACCCCCTGTAGAAGACATAACCTTGATCTCCCACACAGGGAGTGTGCATGTCAAATGGGTGACTCCATTTGAAATCTACCCCCTGAGAGATTAAGATCATGTGATCCACCGGGGTGTAAGGATTTCAAATAGAATACCCCATGAATGTTAGGCCATACTTAAACTAAAAATATTCTTAAAAATACACTTAATTTGTAGTTCAATCACTAAAACACTTTCACATGGCTCATTTGAAAAAAAAATATTTATTTCAAAAGCATTTTTAAAAGCACTCATTACAATCAGTATAACATTTGATTTTCATCAGTGAAACATTATTTCCGTAATATTTAACAAATATGAAATGTTTGAAGAAAAAACGCATAAAATACCTTGCCATCTGCAGTGAATTCCTATATTTTATCTTCTCACAATCATTAATATTTTAACTAACATCTTCTGACATGTTCAAATGTAATATGCGATTTAGAGTCTTTCATTTAACCTCGCGGGATGATTCCCTTTTATTTAACTTCAAAACAGGCAAATTTCCAATCGAAAAAATATAAAGTTATAAAGCCAATTGAACTTGCCTGCACATGCCGCACACCGTATAGTTCTACGGCACCGTGTGCAGCGCAGTAGTCACTGCATTATGTATTTTTAACGCCATATTTGGTGCGATCCTGGGGAATTTTCAAGAAGAAGAAAAAAATGCATATTTTTGTGGAGTCTCCTTCAACTATCTGCGATTCACACGACCCAGATACTTATATATGTTATGATTATTTCTTCTTCATCATTATCTTCTTTTTCCCCGTCTTCTTCTTTAAATCGTGGTGATCGTCAAATTAACTCTGACCAATTTATTAGTCCAACTACGTTTTAACTATTTATGATTTCAGTGTCGTATGCTAGTAGTATAACGATATACAAGAACAGTTTGTAGGCACATAGTCTCAGAGTAAATGACGGTTTTGAAATATTAATTATGGTAGATGAAAACGATGCACTTTTCGCTCTAAAATATAATCAAAACTAACAGGAATTAAAACAAAAATGGTCTAGTAGCTTTACAGCTTAATATTTTGAATAAATGTACCTAAGTAAGTACAATTTTTTCCAATGTAATCATATATTCTCATTGATAAAGAGCTGAACCGCCCGGCGTCTCTTAAAGTTATACCTGGGTGTATTATATCAGCGGGCCACGCCCAGGTTTGAAGCGATACCTCCGTGCGGCCGGGTGGAAGCTCCCGAGAACAAAATCTACTTCACTATACACACATACAACTGACACGCGTAATAAAATTTTATTTGATAAATTGGAAAGCTAGGCAGTAGTGTTTTAGCTGAGAATCTTGCCAGGTTTGGGGTTATAATCTTCGCATATCAAGTACCAGCTAAGGCAATAATGCTTTTACTTGGAATGAATAATTGATATGTGGATTGTTCGGACCAGACATGTTCAAAACGTAATCACAGATATATAATGGTTTGATTCATCGCGTAGTTTAGTAAGTTCATGTAAAATTGATAGTTCTGGTGCCGTACATCATAGATCAATCCCTTAAATCTGTACTGTCATTCTTTTTGTCTTTTTATATTCTTCTTTTTTTTTCATTGTTGTGGCTTAGCTTGGTTTTTTTGTTTGTTTTTATGAATAGTAAATTACCACTCTTGTCATTTTGGAGGAAGAGACGTGATTTTGAGAGGTCACTGTTGGGAGAGAAAAAAGGAGAGAGAGGGGGGGGAGAGAGAGAGTGAGGAAGAGAGGAGAGAGAGAGAGGGAGGAGGAGAGAGGAAAGGGAGAGAGGGAGGAAGAGAGAGAAAGAGAGAGAGAGAGAGAGAGAGAGAGAGAGGGAGAGAGAGGGGGGCAAAAAGAAAAAAAAGAAAATACTTTAAGTCAAAAAATATGATCTTATCATGTATAATTATTGGTTCTTTTTTTTAAACATGCTTTTGTTCTATATCTGTAATGTTTACACATTGTCCAACTTAATATACTACTTAAATGGAATCAGTCAAATTATTTTTGTTTGTAGGTAACAGAGAATTTAAAAAAAAGGTTTTTTACGACATTAAGTTATGATTTCATCATTTTTGGTTTAAAAAAACTATAAAAAAAACCTACAGAATTAACATTCGACGGAAAACGGTAATGGCTTTAAGAGGGAGAGAGAAAATATGAAAGATATGTATGATTAAGAGAGAGTGAGAGATTGAAAGAGAGGGGAGTATAAGAGAGAGGAACTTGAATCATAGACATGATATATAGATTATTATCATCTATAATATAAAGCTTTGATTCATCGCTCAGTTTAAGGGTTTAATAAAATATTAATGATTCTGGTACCATGCCACGAAGTAAGCCCTGCAAACCCACAGTGGAGTTTCTTTTGTTTCTCGGCTTCGCCATTTCCGTTACTTGTATAGTTTCATTTATGTTTGTTTGTTTATAAGCAAATGTAAGATGAAGACTGAAGAATGAATATGAAACTTTTGGATTAAAACTTAAGGGATCTGGAATGAGCGTTTCGACAGTATTTTTTGTGGGACATGAGAGCACATCAGATATATCGAATTGCATTCTGAATACGAAGAATGTCTTTCTGATATCAAATAATTTTTATTTTTTGAAATTCACGATATAATACAAATTTTATGACAAATTATTAAAATTTTATATTTTTCACTTTTTTGATATATAACAGTCCTCGAAGTAAATTTTATAAATCTAATGATATATTCTTAAAGTGTGTGGAGCTGGGAGGAAAAGCCGACGATCAATGGAAAATTTTGACCTTTCATATTGAAGATATGGATTTTTTCCCCAAAAGACCTAATTGTTTTGGTGTTTTGGGGAAAAAAAATCCATATCTTCAATACGAAAGGTCCAAATTTTGCAATTGATCGTCGGCTTTTCATCCCACCTACATACACTTGAAGAAAAAAGGCCTATCATTAGATTTATAAAATTTACTTCGAGGACTGTTATATATCAAAAATATCAATTTTTAATGATTTGCCATAAAATGTGTATTACATTGCGAATTTCAAAAAATGAAAATTATTTGATATCAGAATGACATTCTTCGTATTCAGAATGCAATTCGATGTGTCTGATGTGCTCTAATGTCGCACAAAAAATACTGTCGAAACGCTCAAAACGCTCATTCCAGAGTCCTTAAGAGCTACGTCCATTAACACTTTAGAGGAAAACAACAACTAAAAAGAGTTAGAGAACAAAGAAAGAGAAAGATGGTTTTGGCAAATAATTCTGAAATGTTTGATTAAAAAATTAATAGAAACTTGTCGACAGCAGGGGGTTAAGGTTATTAATTATTTTAAACTGTTGTGATTTGGTAGTTCACAGCATCTTACGAATGGTAGTGAGCTTTGGCAAAAACTGTATTGCTCAATTCATAGCGAGTGTGTAGAAGAATTAACATATCACAGATATACTTTTATACGTGCTGCGGTTCTTCAGTTACGTTGTAAAGAGGGCTGAAACAACAACACTTTTGTAAAACGTACATAACTCATTAACAACAATAAATTAAGCAAGTTTGCAAAGTAGGCTATACGATTTGTAGAATGAACTTTTGCAAAACATCAAGGTGTTATTTTTCAATAATATGTTGATTTAGACAATGAAAATCGATTTTTAGGTTGCTTCGACCAACAATACCTCGTCTACCTTAAGGCGATTTCTTTCCTACAAACAATTTATAAACTTGATAATATAGCCGGTATAATACAGGATATATTTCTTTCCAACATAATTGTACCAGTACAATGCAAAGAATAAAGTGGTTTTTTTATCACATCAACATTATAAAAAACACGTATTAATCACAATAACCATACATATCAGTTAAAATGTTAAGTAAATCTGTCTTGTAATAATATCTAGTTTGCTAGAATAAGGTATTTTTGTTTCTCAAGCTATTAAGTGGTTAGAACACCCTCCATGGAGCCATCTTTGTTGTCGTATTACTGTTTCAACAAGCTCTTGAAGACAATTTTCTTTGTTTACATAGCAATAGTATACACTTTTAAAACAGTGATATAATTCAATCTAATAAAGCTGTTGATTACCAAATTGTAAGTCTTATGGTTCAAGAAGTTCTAGTTCTGAATTTTTAGAAATAGTAAAGGGTGAGGCTGTGTGTTATTCTTAGCCGTTTGAATGCATATGTGCAATGGCTACCTCATGTAAAATTTGAAATTATATTTGCAAATCCAAACATTTTACAAAACCGCTAATCTCAATATGACATTGAGTTTGAGATTGTTCATCACGTGATCAAATTTGGGTTCCGGGGCATCTCAAGTCCTACTATACGGTAGCTGTCAACTGCTGATATTGGTATTAATGAAGTAGGTATCTACTGCTGATATTGGCATTGATGAAGTAGCTATCTATTGCTGATATTGGTATTGATGAAGTAACTATCTACTGCTGATATTGGCATTAATGAAGTAGCTATCTACTGCTGATATTGGTATTGATGAAGTAGCTATCTAATGCTGATATTGGTTTTGATGAAATAGCTATCTAATGCTGATATTGGTTTTGATGAAGTAACTATCTACTGCTGATATTGACATTAATGAAGTAGCTATCTACTGCTGATATTGGCATTGATGAAGTAGCTATCTATTGCTGATATTGATATTGATGAAGTACCTATCTGCTGCTGATATTGGCATTGATAAAGTAGCTATCTACAGCTGATATTGGTATTGGTGAGATAGATGTCTGCTGCTGATATTGACATTGATGAAGTTACTGTCTCCTGCTGATATTGGTATTGATGAAGTAGCTGTCTACATCTGATATTGGCATTGATGAAGTAGCTATCTACTGCTGATATTGGCATTAATGAAGTAGCTATCTACTGCTGATATTGGCATAAATGAAGTAGCTATCTACTGCTGATATTGCCATTAATGAAGTAGCTATCTACTGCTGATATTGGTATTAACGAGGTAGCTGTCTACTGCGGATATTGGCATTGATGAAGTAACTGTCTACTGCTGATATTGGCATTGATGAAGTAACTGTCTACTGCTGATATTGGCATTGATGAAGTAACTGTCTACTGCTGATATTGGCATTGATGAAGTAACTGTCTACTGCTGATATTGGCATTGATGAAGTAACTGTCTACTGCTGATATTGGCATTGATGAAGTAACTGTCTACTGTATGCTGATATTGGTATTGATGAGGTAGCCATCTGCTGCTGATATTTGTATTGATGAAGTAACTGTCTACTGCTGATATTGGTACGCCAACTAATGAAGTAACTGTCTACTGCTGATATTAGCATTGATGAAGTACCGGTATCTGTCTACTGCTGATATTGGCATTGATGAAGTAGCTATCTATTGCTGATATTGGTATTGATGAAGTAATTGTCTACTGCTGATATTGGTATTGATGAGGTAACTGTCTACTGCTGATATTGGCATTGATGAAGTAGCTGTCTACTGCTGATATTGGCATTGATGAAGTAGCTATCTATTGCTGATATTGGTATTGATGAAGTAATTGTCTACTGCTGATATTGGTTTTGATGAGGTAACTGTCTACTGCTGATATTGGCATTGATGAAGTAGCTGTCTTCTGCTGATGTTGACGGTAATAGAGTAGCTCTCTACTATATACTGCTGATATTGGCATTGAAAAAGTAGCTACCTACTGCTGATATTGGTATTGATGAAGTAGCTGTCTACTGCTGATATTGGTATTGATGAAGTAGCTGTCTACTGCTGATATTGGCATTGATGAAGTAGCTATCTACTGCTGATATTGGCATTGATGAATAAGCTATCTACTGCTGATATTAGCCTTAATGAAGCAGCTATCTACTGCTGATATTGGTATTGATGACGTAGATATCTACTGCTGATATTGGTATTGATGAAGCAGCTATCTTCTGCTGGTATTGATAAAGTAGCTATCTACTGCTTCGGGTCTACTGCTGATATTAATGAAGTAGCTGTCTACTGCTGATATTGGCATTGATGAAGAATATAACTGTCTACTGCTGACATGGGCAAAAATGAGGCCAGAGTTTACATATTTTAAACTGCAGCTATTGCACATATGACTTTCATGTACTCACATGACGACTTTTCTTTCATCTCAGGTAAAACACATGCCAGATACTGCCTTTTCAGGTGCTTTTCAATCAGTTTTCTCACATAGTCAACATGATGTATCAACATGTAAATAACATAGCAAATATTGCACTCTGAATTGGGACGTAAATATTTTGAATCTATCAGTTTCCATAGTAAAAGGCAGTATCTGATAGCAATAAGCAAAGCAGATACTACCCTTGTGACGGGAGATTTACTCACTTGGATTTCAATTGTTCACATCTATCAGGGTGTCACATGCAGTAGACAAGTTTATAAAACTTTTTACACAATTTCAGAATTGTAAATGTACATGACCATATTTGAAATCAGCATGAAAAATGCATTAAAATGAGTACAAACAAGCCCAGTATTGGTTCAGTGGTTCATAAGGTAGGCCTATTGGTATTTTGAGAAATTTTTCAAAACTTTGACTTTTTATTTTAAAGCCTAGCTATAGCACACAGATAAAATTAACTCATAGGCTTGTTATATAATTTACTTGAGAGGTCAATTTTAATAGGTTATATAATTTTTGAATGAATGTTATCGCACTGATTTAATGTATATCATTATGCTATGGGATGCTAAAATTGGGCACACAGTAATTGTGATAACAAAGGTAAAGTTACTACAATAATAATAATGTAGTTGAGTTCTACTTCAGGTTTACTTCCTTCTTTTTACTGCTTAAAATTAAATCACTTCCATGCTCAAAATGAGGAAGAAAACAAAGACCAGAAATAACAAATACCAGTTTATCATTTTGAGTTTGTTTATTTACTAGTCCCTCTTAAACAAAGTAACATTTAGATAATCAAAATCAATAGAATTATACCCACAATATTATGCAATATACTATATAATTTGCAATCATTCATTCCAGTCCAAACCCACACACCCCTATGGAAGACATGACCTGAATCTCTCACACAGGGGGTGTAGATTTTTCAAATGGAGTCACCCATTCAGGTAACCTCATTTGAACTCCAGTGTTTATTTACTAGTCTCTCTTAAACAAAGTAATATTTAAATAATCAAAATTAATAAAAGTATACCCGCCAGATTATGCAATATACTACATAATTTGCTATCATTCATTCCAGTTTAAATCCACACACCCCCTATGGAAGACATGGCCTGAATCTCCCACACAGGGGGTGTAGATTTCAAATGGAATCACCCATTCAGGTAACCTCATTTGAACTCCAGTGTTTGTTTTCTAGTCTCTCTTAAACAAAGTAATATTTAAATAATCAAAATCAATAGAATTATACCCGCCATATTATGCAATATACTATATAATTTGCAATCATTCATTCCAGTTGAAACCCACACACCCCTATGGAAGACATGACCTCAATCTCCCACACAGGGGGTGTACATTTAAAATGGAGTCACCCATTCAGGTAACCTCATTTGAACTGTTCAAACTGATGTTGTCGGTAAAATGTGCATTAGCAAATTCAGTTACGGAGGTCATCCTTGTCTTCTGTTCCTCTTTTAGGCAATGGCTCCGTGATCGGGGATCAAATATACTTGGATGACTTCTGTGGATTTGTCACTTCGCTTATTCATTTGTTTGCTTTTCTTTTTTTTGTGTGTGAAAATATTTAAATGTACGTGTGAAAATATGCAATAAGTTTATGAAATATTTATATGTGAATAAGCGCATATTGCCTTACATAATTATACTTGTCACAAAAAACAAACCATTTGAAATTCACCCTCCCTGTGTGGAAGATTAAGGTCATGTCTTCCATGCATAGGGGGTGTATGGATTTCAACTTAAATAGCCTACACCACTAATATGTCATTACATTTTAAAGATATTAATCAGCATGCATTTCTTTATAAAAACAAGATATTACAAGTGAAAACCATTTCGTTTTATCAACACATTTAACATTACAGGTTGCCTGCAAATTGATTTTGAAAAGATTGACCTGATTTCGAATTTAACTTAATCATATTTTATTTCATTATGTTTTTATTTACCATCATATATATTCAGGGCAAAGCTTGCGATGTACCACTTATTTATAATAGAATACCTTAAGGACTAACACTCAATTATTGATAAGTTTAAAGTTTAGTAAAAGTTATTGCGTGTATCAAAGACTTAGAAAGGTTAAAACCACGTTGTCATCTAAAGTACTAAAAACCGGTTTTGGATATGAACTTTTAAAGCTGCCGTGTACACATTGCGATATACTCGAGGCAGCCATTTTGTCATAGGGGCTTTCGGGTATGAACTCTGATAGCTGCCTTTTATATCTTGTATGATACTTGAGGCACTAGTGATTTTTGTAGGCCGTACTCTCTCTTGAATCAATAATGCATTGCCTTTGATAACAAAGTGACTCATCTGTCCTACTTAGCATGAGTTTGCACTGTATTTTGAAACAATGAAACAGTTTTTTGTGGAAAAGTACAAGTTTGTGGTACGGTAGCTATATGTGTATGTTATCACACGAGTTGGGCGCAGCCCCGTGTTGGTAGTTAAGAAATTAATAGCAGAAATTGAAGTGCATGGTAGTACCTCAACTATAGAAATAGAAGTCGTTGTAATAGTAGCTGTAGTTATTGCGCAGCAGTAAAGTAGTACTATAGTAGTCAGTGGCGTAGATTTCTCTTTGACAATGGGGGAATGGAGATCAGCGTAGATCGCAAAGCGGATTGAAAGAAGCGTTTGACAGTGATGATCCGAGGCCCACTTAACCCGGAAAATGTTGACTACCAGCAACAGTAGAAGAAACAGATACATGAAGAGGAATGAGAAACAATGGATGATTATACACGAGAGCAGAGATCCGAATCAAAGCGCATTTCTGGGATGCGTTTCAATGTGATCTTCTCTTGTCCTCTTGTCCCCTCCTGTGTGCGCAGACGACATCGCGTCATAACACGTGCACGCACCCCAAGAGAGCTTCTTCATTCGAGTGCAGTGTAGACACTTTCTACTATATGAATTCGCATCCCATAGCGGATTGAACCGTTTTAATGCAGATCCCGCTCTCTCGTGTGCATCACACAGAAGAGGAAGAGGAATTAGTAGCAATGGCAAATGAAATCAAATGATTGGTCGAAAACCATCCGCTAATAATATTAACCTTTACTCTTCTGTCATGATTACTGAAAACCTTATAGGCCTAGATCGTGCCATTAAAACGCCATAATGCCCGCATGTAATTGGTTATACTATAGCTAACCGCCTTATCGGATCCCTTGTGTATCTTTACTACATGTTCATCTTCATCACGGTTCGTGTGTGTACTGAATGTCCTCATAAAAATACCTACCACTCACATCTTGCTTTAAGAAAGTGTAAAGATGCAAATATTTTGGTTCGACTACTTGTTCCAGAAAATGGACAAGCTTCTACAATAACGTACTTATTGTAATCACAAGTTGACGACCCATCATACATTTCTTTCATTTCCTTAACCATTTGTTCTTCAAAAACACATGGTTGTGGCGGTGTGTGACTGTAGAAGTCACCGTACAAGAATTAGCTCAAAGTGATTGATCATTTTGTAATCGTTGTAACCTTTTAGACAAATTGCCAATTTACATTCAAGTTAAACTGTTTGAAGTATGTAGTTGAACTCTTGTGCCAGCTCCAACATTTAACACTAAACTCTCATCCGTATTCTCTACCCCAAATCTTAATTCTGTCCTAAAGCCCAACTCCGTAAGAGCAAGATCAACTATTATAACATAGAGGGAGTGGCCAGCTTCTATTTAAGTACAAATGGGTCTTAAGATGTTCATGTAAGAAGGGCTTTCTGAGATGGTGGACAGCACTTTTAATGTTTTAACGTGAAATCGTGTTATGTTTTCTATTCCAAAATGTGGTTGGTAATCTTTTTTTCGAAACAGCCTGTAGAGATGCTATGGGATCTTTTACTGTCATTTTCTGATATCAATAATACACTCATCATTTCAAGAAGCAGTTGAAATCCTACGTGGAAGCTATTTCATTCTCCCCGTAGTTACGTCCGTACGACATGAATGCTATGCAATAGCACATCCCTTCCTAGGGAAATGGGATCCTCGCGTAAACCCAGCCTACTTTCCAACTGTGTTATGCCTCTTTCTCGAGATGTGATCTATTTGGTAAAACCACCTCATAAAGCTATAACACACCTAAGATATATACGACACCATTTGAACAAGAAAAGTCGTATCTGCATCTCTTTTTATGATTGTGTTATCTTCGGTGAAGCAAGACATCTTGAACGCCTATAATGTTGCATGTGAGTGTAATTGTACAGCTACATTCTCACTTTCTGGATGTGATCTATTATTTGTTGTATGCAAATCGTTTTAAAGGCAAAAGGGTTTAGCTTATTGTTACTCTCTTATAGTTTATACTTTCTTCTAGTAAAGTAACTGACACCATAAGATGATATCATGAGATTTAGTGGCACACTCTAATGTACAACTTTGGCAGAGTGGGGGTCTTTATAAATTTTACTCAATTTACTCTGATGATTATAACTGATGGGCAGGGACAAGTGATTTGCGCGGAACTTTTTTTCTGCGCAATCTCCGCGCAATTGGCTATTATTTTCCTATGGGCAGGAATACATTATTTGCACTGAAAAATGTTCCGCGCAATCTCCGCGCAATTGGCTTTTTTTTTCCGCGCAAATCACTTGTCCCTGCTGATGGGATGCGCTATACTTACGCTTTGCTACTTCGGCCCACTAACTATTATAGTAAAGCCTGATCAAAATCACGTAACAGCAGTGACTTTTCAGGGAGGACCATGTAGGTCCCCATAGATCCCCAACTCAAACTTTACGCCTCAGTGTATAAAGTAATTGCGCGTATTGATAGTGATAAAAGGAACAGTGACTCGCGATTTGATGTTGATCAGCCCATCAGCCAATGAAATGCTGTTTGAATGTCCTTATATTAGTCTTCGCGCGCGTGGACGCGGGACGATAGTGTTACGTCACTTCAACCGCTATAACCAATCGGAACTCTTTAAATAGCATCAATATAAGGTGGCTATACAATAATTATGAGCTCACAAGAATAAAATTATTTCAAAACGGTACCAACACTTTCTGGAACTTTCCTCTGCTTGTCACCCCCCCCCCCCTTTGGACATGCCAATTTTGTTGTTCCTATTTTGCAAATCTTAAGTGGCCTAGATAGTGATGCGAGCGTATATAGCGAGAATGAAATTTTGCATATTTGAACGTTTCTGTACTGTCTTGAGTTATTATAAAAAAGAAAAAACATTGAAAAAGAGAGCAATAGTATTTCTATACTTGGATTATGCGAATTGCGGTTGGATAAACCTCTTTAAATACCATAAGAAGTACGACGGAGTTAAGAAAATCGTGGTAACTTAACTCGACTCAGTCACGCTGGTTTGTACATCATCCTCATAGATAAAGGCGTAGGCGTAGCGTAGGCCAAATAAGGCACATGATATTCGAGAAAAACATTTAAAATTCAAATCAATGCAAGTAAATCTAATCGTATGACGCTTTTAGGCTGAATTTATACTCTATCGCTGAGCGGCGAGCGATTGGTATTTGACCAATAGAGTAGCGCGTATTTCCCAACGCAACAAAAAGCGCTCTACCTCATTGGCTAAATCCAATCGCTATCGCTTAGCGATGTAGTATAAATTCAGCTTTAGGCATCAGAACATGAGGATAATATGGGGTTATCAGTTATTAGGATGTAAATATTGTTTACTTTACATTTTGAGAATATTCTGTGTGTGTGAATTAATGAATATTTTATTTTTCTCACATGTGCCAAAACAAAAATATTTGTTTTACTGACTGATTTCGATTTACTTCAGGGAGATAACTTAAGGAATCGGATAGCAACGTTTGCATATTATTTTTTGTGGGACATGAGAGCGCATCAGACACACCAAATTGCATTCTGAATACGATGAATGTCCTTCTGATATTCGCTATATAATGCAAATTTTAATTTTATGGCAAGTTATTAAAAATTGATATTTTTTGTATTTTTTATATTTAACAGTCCTCGCAGTAAACTTTATAAATCTAATGATATGTACTTAAAGTGTATATGTAGCTGGGAGGAAAAGCCGTCCATCATTTGAACATTTTGACCTTTCGTATTGAAGATTGAAGACGAACATTTTTTTCCACATAAAAAAGACCAACAATTTTTGGTAATTATTTAATATTAAGACTTTCAGAATGCAATTTGATGTGTCTGCTCTCATGTCCCACAAAAATACTATGCAAATAAAACGTTGCTATCCGATCCCTTAAAACAATTTGTCTAATTATTATCTTTTGTTTTATTTGATTGTATTCGTGCGCGAAGGTTATGGAAAAGCTTGATTGGGTTATTCCATTTGAAATCCATATTCCCCCTTGTGAAGATTTTGTAAGTATTATCCAGGTGGGGGGGGGGTATACATTTTAAATGGAATGAACACATTAGGTAGCTCCATTTGAATTTCATACACCCTCTGAGAAGGCTTCAACTTGACAACTTGAATCTTCCACGGAGGGAGGGTGGGTTTCAAATAGAGCTGGTTAATATGTGAATTCTATTTGAAATTCACTCTCCTCCTGTCATGCCTGTGGAAGATATTTACAAAATCCTCCACAGGTGGAGTGTGGTATTAGCCCAAATGTAGTACCAAACCATGTTAGTTGGAGAACCACATTACGTTTTAATAAGTAACTGGATCTACTATAAAGATTGTTTAATTCAGCATTTTGCAAGCGACAATAAATCTTTGAATCTGTATGCCTGTGTTTACAGGCCGGAGTGGCTTCCAAAGCAACTTGGTGCCAGACTTCTGTGTGTATAATGTTGTTGTGGGGGTCCGACCAGCACAACGAGTCAGTATACGTCCACCTTAAAAGCCGGTACCCCTTTACACTTGGGTGAAGTGAAGCAAACGGGATTCTAATGTGCCTTACCATATAGGACACAACACGTTACCCGCAATGTGACTCGAACCTGCGATTTTATGATTACAGTTTGGGGGTAGGTTGTGTTCGTTGAGATGGGGTGAATATTTATTTATTTGGTGAGGTTGTTTGGTTGTTGGGGTGTTTGTTTGTTAGCTTGACTATAAACTATCAAATTGAAAAACCAACCACGTCACGTTTTAATGAGTACCTTCATCTATAAAATTGCTTAATTCGGCAAAATATCACTTTTGCAAGCGATAATAAATTTATACTCACGAATTCAAAATTAAGAACAGTTATGTCGTGAGTTTATTCTGCATGTATTCGTTTATAACTATAATGGTTAACTACAGACTGGATAGAATCAGCTATGCATGATGTTTGACAATTTTTTTTTTTTTTTTTTTACCAAAACAAAACATAAAAACAGATGTCAATGGATATGTTCTCGTTTGTAGCCGGACTAAAAAATGAAGATAAAAATGAAAGGAAATAGCCATTTTATATTTACAGCACCTATATGCATGCGTATTTCAGAAAAATCAGCTGATCGGTTTATTATAATTTTTCCAATTTAAAAAAAAAAATCACTTTTAGCGGGAATTTATATAAATTAAACAGAAGAATTTTTGAAAATATTGAAATACCCAACAATATATTCTCGTGTCTCGCCTGAAAACACAATTTATACGTCGTTTGAAGCCATTGATGTAATGTTTCTTTTTGTGATATCTAAACATCGCTAAAACGATAAAACTCACCCTTTCTTGAAAAAGTGAGTTATGTTATGACTATGACAAGGCCTTTAAAATGATTTATTTGTTTTTCAAATGGATAATAGTCAACGTATCACAACAATATAAGTTGTATAACTGTATGATGTTATAATTAACTTTTAAAGCAAAGTTTCAAAATCAGCATATAAATTAATAAAATTATTATCAAGAATCTTGCTTATTATCAACTGTCAAATATGACACTTAACATGTTTTACGTTATTAGTCATACCAAAAAATGTCAAATTTAATGATAAAACTGGTTTATTATGAATTGTGTGTAGTAATGGCACCCGATACAACGATAACAAAGTTGGTTACAGTTGACAATTCTTTATTCTTGTCCCAGCTAGCACACACTTGTTGTGTGATGAACCAAAATCTGGAATTTAAGAAAAAATGATTTGAGTTCATATATCGGTCAACTACAGTAGTTTTTGAATGGAAACGGATTAATAACGAAAGTTACACTACTCATGAGTCAGCAAAGCGATTTGCTTCTACTTAACTTCGTTTTTTTTTTTCAAAATGACTAAAATCTATGTGCAGGAGAACAAAAGATGTGTTTAAACATGTTCAAGAATGCAGAATGTGGCTTTTCCACCGAGAGAGAGAAATTGTACAATTTCGGGATGTGGAGCATTCTGAATCATCGGTAGATGGGTAGAAAATAATTATCATACATTGGGCAATTCCAATTTAAACCTTTACACCCTCGTTGGAAGACATGGCATTAATCTTTACACAGGGGGCGTGGATTGCAAACGGGGTTACCTGAATGGGTGACTCCTTTTGAAATCTATATGCTACACCCCTGTGTGCGATATTAAGGCGGTGATATCTTCCATAGGGTGTGTATGGATGTCAACTGGAATAGCCCATTTTTTATGCTCAGATTCATTTGTCATTGTTTCAGTATAACTTTAATTTGGTTGATGATTGTCAGTTGTCAGTGACAAAAAGAATCTCAAGTTTGACGTGAAAATGTTTCAAGGCCATGCGTGATGATCAAGTTAACTATCTAAAGGCGACTGACAAAAAAGCCATAATTTTACACAATTTATCATTTTAAATTTAAAAACAAACTGCCATTTTTGTATTAAGTAATGCAAAGTGTGTCAATATACATGATATAAGTACAAACGTGTGATTTACTCACTGCATAGTTCTTATAATTATTATCGTTGTAATTTTGGTCGATATACAAATTTTATTTTTTTAAAGTGAAACAAGTTAATGCAGCGTAGAACGCATTAATTGCATTAGTTTATGATTGATGTTTGATTGAGAGCGATTGATTGAGAGAGATTGAGTGTCTGATAAGAGAGAGGAGGGAGGGAGAGCTATAAACGTTTGACTGAGAGTGTTTTTCTTTCTTTTCTTGATTTAAAATAGCTCGTGAAAATACGTGATAAAAATACACCCTTATCTTATCACTTAGAGTATCATGCATTAGATATGTTTGGAATGAAAGTATTGTATGATGCTGTATCTTCTCAATGTTGAATTTTCTAAATGGGTGAATAAACTATCGACGGAGAATGGGCCTCTTCAATATAACAATTTTATAATTTTTTTGTAAATTATTGTGATCTAAGCTATACGCGTAAGCAGGGAGGGCGGCTACAATGTTAAAAAATGTGTTTTACTCTAGAATATTTTTGTTACGTTTCCCGAAAAAAAGGGTGGTTTTTTTTATTGGGGGGGGGGAGATTTTATCCCAAACTGAGCATTTTTTTCTAAATTTGACCCCACAGCATGATTTGTCAATCGTTGCCATTCTAAACAAGTACACATTTTTAGACCAACAATTTAGCAGTTATGAAGCTCAAAAGTTTCCATTCATTTAAGACCAACCTTAAAAATTAATGGAAAATTACCTGCAATTCATTTTACCATGGTTGAATCGGAGTTTTATTTTAAATATAAATTCTTTCAAAATTAGTATCAAACATATTTCGCTGTTGCGTGAATAATGGTGTCATTAAAAGAGTTGGTGTCTTTTTCCTTTTTGATTGCTTCGAAGACATGTAGAGTTAGCCAACCTCTTATACTCGAAAACGTCCAATTACGGAAACTAATTTTCCGACCGCGAATTTCTACTTGGGAGACCGTATGAGACCAGGTCATTGGCATCATCATGTTCATGTTCATGGTCTGTTGGAAGATGAAGGTTTACTCTGTCGGTTTAATAGGGCACAAATGATGATCATTAATTGGTTATCATTGGTATCATTGTCGCCTACACGGCAAAAATATTTTACTCAACATTGAGTAAAGGTCACAACTCAATATTGAGCTCATATAGGTCACAATTCAACAAATTAGTAAAAAGTTACTCAACATTAAGCTCATGTTGAGTAATTTTTTACTCATATGTTGAGTTGTGACCTATATGAGCTCAATGTTGAGTATTTTTTTTTTTTTTTTTACTCAACTGTTGAGTTGTGATCTTTTTACTCAATATTTTTGCAGTGTATGAGAAAGATACTCAAAGGATATACTGAAAATACATACTGTACCACAGGTATATTGAGACATTGAACAGAAGCAGAAATATATTGCTTTTACAATATTGGGCAGGATATAACTTTCAAAATGATATACATTCTCGTGTGAAAAGGACACGATTTGATGCATTATAAACACTCTAAGATAGTACTCAGCTTTTAATATGACACCCTGTATACAAACGATGTGTTGAGATAAGGCCCATCAAAGGGTTAAAGAAAAATCAAAGCTAGCACTTTTATTTAAAATGTAAATGATTCCGATCAAGCAGGAAATAAGAAGCGTGCATCAAACATGCTCTTTGTTGATCTGTTTGTGAACGGTGGGCACACTATAGTTCTAAGGTTCGCTATTCCGATTAAAAAGGGGTCGCTAGTCCGAGAAGTTCGCTAGCACCCTAACCTAACCTTAACCCCAACCCCAAACCTAACCCTAACCCCAACCTAACCCTACGCTTACCTAAGCTAATCGTAACCTAACCCTCAACCTAACCTAACCCTAACCTAACCTAACCCTCTAATACTCTAACCTAACTCTTACCCTAACTCTAACCCTGACCTATATAACGCTAACCCTAACCGAAGCATAAACCTAACCTTAAAGCTAACCTTAACTCTAGCTTTCTGTCTGGCGACCCCATTTTATTTTTCGGACTGGTGAACCCCCTTTTTGGACTAACAAACCTTATTTTCGGACATACCTTAGGACTAACAAACAGTCTCCTTCCCGTGTATTTCAAGTTTTTAAGGGAAACGACTCCTTTAATACTTCTTCCTTTCAAATGTGTCATTCAAACTGGACCAAAGTGACATCATCTTTCTCTAACCAGATAAATATATAGATCCGCGGGCGTGCGATCACGGCGTTTTGAACCCGGGGGGGGGGGGTACTCAAGTTTGGTTTTGGTAGGGACGTGCCGCTGAGAATTTGAAGTGGACCCATAAATATACCAATTTTTCAAGAAATTTGGACCCATTGATATACCAAAAGTCAAAATTTTCGGCCGAATTTAACCAAAATTGTCTTAGTTTTACCAATTTTCCCAAAATTTTGGGAAAATTTTGAAAATTTTGGCTAGATTAGGGAAAAATTGGGCTATTTTCCGAAAAAATTGAGAAAATTTGAAAAAAGGACCCATTCATATACCAAAATAGGCTTTGAAAAAGGGGTCATTGATATACCAAAAGGCTGAAAATGATACCCATATTTGTGGCACGTCCCCGTATGGTCATTTGTACTGAGTACCCCCCCCGGGGTTTTGAAATCGTAATCTATCTATTATTCAAGTTGAATGCAACCTCTGTTTACGCAATTTCACAATGATAACAAAATTTATATCGGAATCGGAACTGCAAATAGTCATATCAGGTAGCGTGGCCGAGCGGTCTAAGGCGCTGGTTCAGTCATTTCGATGGCGTGGGTTCGAATCCCACCGCTGCCATATTTTTCATACTTTTTCTTACATTTGTTTCCAGAATAGTTATTTTGATAAAAATTTCGCTCTTTCTTTCTTTCGCTCTTTCTTTCTTTCGCTCTTTCTTTCTTTCGCTCTTTCTTTCTTTCGCGCTTTCTTTCTTTCGCGCTTTCGCGCTTTCGCGCTTTCGCGCTTTCGCGCTTTCGCTCTTCCTTTCTTTCGCTCTTCCTTTCTTTCGCTCTTTCTTTCGCTCTTTCTTTCTTTCGCTCTTTCTTTCGCTCTTTCTTTCGCTCTTTCTTTCGCTCTTTCTTTCGCTCTTTCTTTCGCTCTTCCTTTCTTTCTTTCTTTCTCTTTCTTTCTTTCTCTTTCTTTCTTTCCTTCTCTCCTTCTTTCTTTCTTTCGCTCTTTCTTTCGTTCGCTCTCTCTTTCTTTCGCTCTTTCTTTCTTTCGCTCTTTCTTTCTTTTGCTCTTTCTTTCTTTCGCTCTTCCTTTCTTTCGCTCTTTCTTTCTTTCGCTCTTCCTTTCTTTCTTTCGCTCTTTCTTTCACTCTTTCTTTCGCTCTTTCTTTCGCTCTTTCTTTCGCTCTTTCTTTCGCTCTTTCTTTCGCTCTTTCTTTCGCTCTTTCTTTCGCTCTTTCTTTCCCTCTTTCTTTCTTTCGCTCTTTCTTTCTTTCGCTCTCTCTTTCTTTCGCTCTCTCTTTCTTTTCGCTCTCTCTTTCTTTCGCTCTCTCTCTCTTTCATTCATATTTTGCACATTCTTTCAAAATATTTAAGATGATAAGACAAATCAACATATTTTGATCAAACTGACGCATATATATTTCAAAGCAGCTTAAATCTGATTATTTAAATATTTAATTCTCCAATTTGTTTCAAAATGTACATACACTATTTTAAAATGAGTATTCTTTAAATATTTCAATAAAATCAGTTCAATAAACTTCAACCTCATAATACATCAACCCGCGAATGATTAAACATTTGGAAAAAAAATCCAGCAATTTTCTGAAAATTAAAGACTCGTTTTGTACGTGCCTTGCAGATATGAAATGTATAAGCACATTGCTATTCCAACATTTTATTATTATCTCTCCAAATTGGTCATGGCGATATTAGTACCGTTA
This sequence comes from Amphiura filiformis, assembly GCF_039555335.1. Taxonomy (NCBI): domain Eukaryota; kingdom Metazoa; phylum Echinodermata; class Ophiuroidea; order Amphilepidida; family Amphiuridae; genus Amphiura; species Amphiura filiformis. The sequence goes on from NC_092640.1 coordinate 52,705,023, forward strand.
GTAAAAACTCTTGAAAATATAAGTATGTAACTCTCAAATCGGCGTCAGGCACCAGCGAGAACTCACCTGTACGCAATACGTTATTTCATTAGCAACATTTTTGAACATCTCTGACAACCCCGCATGTCCTAACACGCATTTCGACTGTTTCAGTTGAATTTCTACTTAAAAATGAAAAGACGGGTTTTTTAACGAATATTAGATTCTATTCATAAACGGATTTCATTGAATTTGAAGAATAACGTGTTCGTGCATTCATCCTATACATGGAGTGGGAATTTTGCAAGTTTCAAATGATTTATCTTATCATATTTTGCTTAATAATATTTAAGTACATATTAGTTCATTCCATTCATTAATACGGCATATTCATACGACTCCTTAATCATATCTTGTAGTAGTTAAACGCACTTTTTCAGATTTTAATTAAATCAGTGACAAACTCATCATAGTGAGTATTTCAAGAAGTCAAAAGTGTTATTGAAATTCTTGTGTTTTCTTAATTGATTTGCAAAGAGTGGTTTATTTTTGATAGAATTTGTTTATATATCAAATCTTTTGTTTGAACATGGCAAGCTTGGTAATGATGTTTATACTTTGCCTGGAGCCATATATACACGGCGAGATCTCTTCCCGGAGATTTGATACCGTGAGGGGTAGTAGTATATCTCTTAAGCATGGGTGCTTAGTCCGACATTATCACAGTCTGATACGCCGATACAAGTTACGTATACCTCAGGGGTACGTCACTCCGAATATCATTTCCAGGATCATTTTGCGGGCTAGTCCGCAAAAATGATGCATCGGTGCGAACCCTATATACACTTACCCAACGCTAACCATAAAGCCTTACCCAAACCCGATCGGAATTAAACCTATCCCTAACAGCTATAGGGTCAACGTCGGTAGTACGTTCAAGGTGTTACAGCGCTGTCAGGGAATAAACGGTATAGGGAATTCATATTTCATGTTTTGATCAAAAACAAAAACAAAAAACAAATCATTCCATTGGAATCACCATTAAAGGAATCATGTCCATTAGATGGTACCAATATGGTCCCGGAAGAGTATTTATTTACTGCAACCATAATGGGCCGCAATAGGCTAACCCTGACCCTAACTATAACCATAACCATAACCATAACCATAACCATAACTATAACTATAACTATAACTATAACTATAACCATAACCATAACCATAACCATAACCATAACCACAACTACAACTACAACTACAACTATAACTATAACTATAACTATAACCATTGCCATATAACCATAACCATAGCCATAACCATAACCATAACCATAACTATAACTATAACTATAACCATAACCATAACCATATCCACAACTATAACTATAACTATAACTATAACTATAACTATAACTATAACTATAACCATAACCATTGCCATATAACCATAACCATAACCATAGCCATAACCATAACTATAACCATAACCATAACCATAACTATAACTATAACTATAACTATAACTATAACTATAACTATAACCATAACCATAACCATAATCATAACCATAACTATAACCATAACCATTGCCATAACCATAACTATAACCATAACCATAACTATAACCATAACCATAACCATAACCATAACCATAACCATAACCATAACCATAACCATTACCATAACCATAACTATAACCATAACCTTTGCCATAACCATAACTATAACCATAACTATAACCATAACCATAACTATTGCCATAACCATAACCATAACCATAACCATAAATATAACTATAACTATAACTATAACTATAACCATAACCACAACTACAACTATAACTATAACTATAACCATAGCCATTGCCATATAACCGTAACCATAACCAAAGCCATAACCATAACCATAACTATAACCATAACCATTGCCATAACCATAACTATAACCATAACCATAACTATAACCATAACCATAACCATAACCATAACCATAACCATAACCATAACCATAACCATAACCATAACCATTGCCATAACCATAACTATAACCCATAACCTTTGCCATAACCATAACTATAACCATAACTATAACCATAACTATTGCCATAACCATAACCATAACCATAACCATAAATATAACTATAACTATAACTATAACTATAACTATAACCATAACCACAACTACAACTATAACTATAACTATAACCATAACCATTGCCATATAACCGTAACCATAACCAAAGCCATAACCATAACCATAACTATAACTATAACTATAACTATAACTATAACTATAACTATAACCATAACCATAACCCTTGCCATAGCCATAACTATAACCATAACCATAACCATAACCATAACCATAACCATAACCATAACCATTACCATAACTATAACCATAACTATAACCATAACCATTGCCATAACCATAACTATAACCATAACTATAACCATAACCATAACCATAACCATAACCAAAATTTGATTTGTGTGTTTAGAACACAGATATGCCATTTTTGTCAATTTTGATATTTAGGGTAAGTTGTTGTGGCGGACCGAAAAAATCTGGCATGGAATATGCCATGCTAGTTGGATTCCTTACATCATTTCCTTTCTGGAAACGTATACTTTTATGTACATAAATCATCATTACTTTTAAAGATACAATACATCTAGGGTATTTATTTACTGCAACCATAAATATGCCGCAATAGGCTAACTCTACCCATAACCATAACCATATCATAGCCATAACCATAACCATAACCATATCATAGCCATAACCATATCCATAACCATAACCATAACCATAACCATAACCATAACTATAACTATAACTATAACCATAACTATAACTATAACTACAACTACAACTGCAACTGCAACTACAACTACAACTACAACTACAACTATAACTATAACCATAACCATTGCCATAACCATAACCATAACCATAACCATAGCCATAACCATAACCATAACCATAACTATAACTATAAATATAACCATTGCCATAACCATAACCATAACCATAACTATTACTATAACCAGAACCAGAACCAGAACCATTGCCATAACCATAACCATAACCATTACCATAACCATAACCATAACTATAACCATAACTATAACCATAACCATAACTATTGCCATAACCATAACCATAACCATAGCCATAACCATAAATATAACTATAACTATAACTATAACCATAACCATAACCATAACCATAACCATAACCACAACTACAACTACAACTATAACTATAACTATAACCATAACCACTGCCATATAACCATAACCATAACCATAACCATAACCATAACCATAAATATAACTATAACTATAACCATAACCATAACCATAACCATAACCATTGCCATAACCATAACTATAACCATAACCATAACTATAACCATAACCATAACCATAACTATAACCATAACCATAACCATAACCATAACCATTACCATAACTATAACCATAACTATAACCATAACCATTGCCATAACCATAACTATAACCATAACTATAACCATAACCATAACCAATAACCATAACCATTACCATTACCATTACCATAACCATAACTATAACCATATAACCATAACCATAACCATAACCATAACCATAACTATAACCATAACCATAACCATAACCATTGCCATAACCATAACCATAACCATTGCCATTACAATAACTATAACTATAACCATAACCATAACCATAACCATAACCATGACTATAACTATATCTATAAGCATATAACGATATATCCATAGCCATAACCATTGCCATAACCCTAACCCTATAACCCTAACCCTAACCATAGCACTAACCCTAAACTCTAACCTGAACCCGAACCTAACCCTAAAATGTAGGTTTATTGGTGCCCATTACGGTTGTAGCGGTTGTAGAAAGAAATTAAGCGTCCCGGACTATGAAGTCCATAAATCATTATCCAACGCTAAGCCTAAAGCCTTACCCAAACCCGATCGGAAACCTATCCCTAACAGCTATATGGTTAACGTCGGCAGTAAGTTCACGGTGTTGCAGCGCTGTCAGGGAATAAAAAGTAGGGTTTTTTATATTTCATGTTTTGATCATCTTTAAAACAAATCATTCCATTGGAATCGCCATGAAATGAATCATGTCCATTAGATGGTACCAATATGGTCCCGGAAGGGTATTTATTTACTGCAACCATAAATAGGCCGCAATAGGCTAACTCTACCCATAACCATAACCATATCATAGCCATAACCATAACCATAACCATAACCATATCATAGCCATAACAATAACCATAACCATAACCATAACCATAACCATAACTATAACTATAACTATAACTATAACTATAACTATAACTATAACCATAACTACAACTACAACTACAACTACAACTGCAACTGCAACTGCAACTGCAACTGCAACTGCAACTGCAACTACAACTACAACTACAACTATAACTATAACTATAACTATAACTATAACCATAACCATTGCCATAACCATAACCATAACCATAACCATAGCCATAACCATAACCATAACTATAACTATAACTATAACTATAACTATAACCATTGCCATAACCATAACCATAACTATTACTATAACCAGAACCAGAACCATAACCATTGCCATACCCATAACCATAACCAGAACCATAACCATAACCATAACCATAACCATAACTATAACTATAACTATAACTATAACCATAACCATAACCATAACCATAACCATAACCATAACCATAACCATAACCATTGCCATAACCATAACCATAACCATTGCCATAACCATAACTATAACCATAACCATAACCTTAACCATAACCATAACCATAACCATAACCATAACCATAACCATAACCATAACCATAACTATAACCATAACCATAACCATAACCATAACCATAACTATAACTATAACCATAACCATATAACCATAACCATAACCATAACCATAACCATAACTATATAACCATAACCATAACCATAACTATAACTATAACCATAACCATTGCCATTTGCAACCATAACCTAACTATAACCATAACCATAACCATAACCATAACCATAACTATAACCATAACCATAACCATAACATTGCCATAACCATAACCATAACCATAACCATAATCATTGCCATAACCATAACTATAACCATAACTATAACCATAACCATAACCATAACTATAACCATAACCATGACTATAATTATAACTACAACTATAACCATATAACGATATATCCATAGCCATAACCATTGCCATAACCCTAACCCTATAACCCTAACCCTAACCATAGCTCTAACCCAAACCCGAACCTAACCCTAAAATGTAGGTTTATTGGTGCCCATTACGGTTGCAGCGGTTATGGTTGTAGAAAGAAATTAAGCGTCCCGGACTATGAAGTCCATAAATCATGGGTAGGCCTATTAGGGTACTGCTGATACGCCCTGTCACCTCCTATAGAGCATAACACTTGAGCTTGTCATCAGAGTAAGTGATTTGTTTACTTATCCGCTTTATCTTATACGTGTATCTTCGATGGTTTTGAGTTCAAGAAGTTGACTTACTGAAAGGTCTTTTTTTTTCAATCTAAGCTGCATTTAAAAGGTGGCACGCAGGATCACTCAAAGTGGAAAATTTTAGATATTGTTTTGTATTGTATCTTTAAAAGTAATGATGATTTAAGTACATTAAAGTATACGTTTTCAGAAAGGAAATGATGTAAGGAATCCAACTAGCATGGCATATTCCATGCCAGATTTTTTCGGTCCGCCACAACAACTTACCCTAAATATCAAAATTGACAAAAATGGCATATCTGTGTTCTAAACACACAAATCAAATTTTGCTCTTTTTTGACCCATATTTTTAAAACCAAAATTTTTTTGGCGCTTTTCTCAAAAACTGCTCATTTTTGCAGAAATCTGCCATGCTAGTTGGATTCCTTGTGTCATTTTCTTTCGGAAAATGTATACTTTCATGTACTTATCATCATTATTTTTAAAGATACAATACAAAATATTGTTTAAAATTTCCGACTTTGAGTGATCCTGCGTGCCCCCTTAAGGGCTGGGGTATGAACGTTTGGACAGTATTTATTTTGGGACATCAGAGCACATCAGACATATCGAATTGCATTCTGAATACGAAAAATGTCATTCTGATATCAAATAATTTTGATTTTTTGAAATTCGCAATTTAATACACATTTTATGGCAAATCATTAAAAATTGATATTTTGATATTTAACAGTACTTGAAGTAAACTTTATAAATCTGATGATTTATACTTAAAGTGTATGTAGGTGGGATGAAAAGCCGACGATCAATTGAAAATTTTGACCTTTCGTATTGAAGATATGGATTTTTTTTCCCAAAACACAAAAAAAAATAGGTCTTTTTGGGAAAAAATCCATATCTTCAATATGAAAGGTCAAAATTTTCAATTGACTGTCGGCTTTTTTCTCCTGCTACATACACTTTAAGAATATATCATTAGATTTATATAATTTAAGGACTGTTATATATCAAAAATTTGAAAAATATGAAATTTTTATAATTTGTCATAAAATTTGTATTATATTGTGATTTTCAAAAAATGAAAATTATTTGATATCAGAAAGACATGCTTCGTATTCAGAATGCAATTCGATAGGTCTGAGGTGCTCTCATGTCCTACAAAAAATACTGTCAAAACGCAATAAACGCTCATTTTAGATCCCTTAAGAGCAGGACAAATATGTTCGCTGTGTTTTGTATATTTGACTTGTTTCTTTGTTGGATAACAATTAATGTTAAAATACCGCAAGCTTTTTAAAGTTTTTTTTCCATGGTTTATGTACGCAGTTCATCTTTCAACTTCGATATCAATGTGCTCTTTCCTGTTACAAGGTTCCAGCGTATAACATTAAGGGGGTGTCAACTGTTGTTGGATATCGATCCTATTTTAGTGGGAACACGTTTTTTGTGATTTTCTCCAAAAATTGTCTATATTTATTGGCCATGATAATTATGAATATGTTCAAAGTGATAAAAAAATATATATCAATTTGTACTATTACTATAGAAAATCCTGAGGACTTGTAGTAAGACTATAATTTACCTGATGTTACCCGATTACCCGAAAGTTCGTAAACAGTGCATTGTGTGCACGATTTTCCGCATTCACAAACGCTGCCAATTAACGTAATTGCATTGCAATGGTTACTCTCCGAGCATGATTCATGTAAACAGTTCATCTTTCAACTTCGGTATTGAACGTGCTCTTTCCGATGATAAGGTAGCCACGCAACATTATTAATAGAAGAAGGTACAACTTATGTTTTCCTTGCGGTTGGACGGACATTATGCTTCGTTAACAGAAGTTGTGCGAGATTGTTTGCATTAACAAACGCGTCCAAGTAACATAATTACATTGTAATTATTATTCTGCGAGCATAGATCATGTAAACATGCAGTCATCTTTCAAATTTAATAGTATAGTGTACACTTTCCAGTGACCGAGAATCCACACCAAATTAACAGAGGGTGGTACGATTGTTTGCATTCACAAACGCTTCAAAGTAATGTAATTATACATTGCAATTATTATTCTGCGAGCATAGTTCATGTAAACAGTCATCATTCAAATTTGATAGTAGTGTACACTTTCCAGTGACCGGGTATCCACACAAAACAGAGGGTGGTAAAAATATATTGTGGTTACGCTTGGACATACATTAGAATATTGCCCCTCATAAATGAAAGCTAATTGGTCTGATTTGTCTTCATGGGTTTAAGTAAAGACGTGATGAAAGTATGAAAGTTTGAAAAAGCAATCACTGGGTGGAATTTAGAGATGGTTGAACCCCAGACCTCCGATTACAGTTGGAAGTGTTTGATTGACCTCTATGCAGAAAGGGCGGGAGAAACGAGTGTTTACTTCATTAAATGAAATATGATACATGTAGGCCTACTTCAGTTAGCATGGGGTTAGATCTTATAATCCCCTAATCATTTTCGACAATGTGGTTATATAAAAATCTATCATCTACGTACAAAAACCTTGCACAGGTGACACCGTCCAAAACGGTGCTGCTTTTACCATTCACTCCCTTTCTTCAGGAACAGGCATTTTCCACTCTGTTTCACCTGCATTGACAGTTACGTTGTACCGGAGCATTTCACAAACCCCTCCAAGTTCATCTTACAACTTTGATAGTAGTGTACACTTTCCAATGACAGGGTATCCGCGCAAAATCACATTCACTCGCCAACATCCTCCCCCACACACACACACGCGCTCGCCCCCACGCACCTTAAAGGGCACGGTGGCTCAGTGGTTACGGCCTTGGACTCATAATCTGAGAACTTGCTCGACGTGCGTGAGTTCGATTCCCCGTCCCACCACCGTGTTGCGCCCTTGGGCAAGGCGCTTTGCCTCGCTTGCCTCACCCCACCCAGGTGCAATGGGAAGCTGTTAGGGGTAGTCACAGTCGTTGTACTGATGGACTCTGCGCCACTTGTAGGGTGCAAACGTGGTTCCGACATATTCTAATGACGGCGGAATAAATGTAAAGCGCTTTGAGGCTGTTTACGGCATAAAGCGCTATATAAATGTCTACATTTTACCTACACAGCCCACGCCCAGCACTTCACCCACAACCCCTACATAACCCCACCCACCCTACACACTCCACAAGCAAACATACACACAAATGAACACCATAATAAAAACAAAGTATTCTGAAGGTCACGATTAAGTAATGCTATAATTTCATGTTAATTGAACTACATCGATATATAAAATTTAAGAAATATATAATTATATTTTTCCAGAAATGTACTCAATTCATGAATTTTATCGGTCGCTTCAGTTCATCTGTAATTCCCAATTTGCACGATGTCTTTTGATGATAAATTAATGATTTTAGTAGCTGCTGCTGCAGAATTATTATGTTATTTACTTCATCTTTGATCGTGCCGCATTTTCATCATAATTTATCGTTTTCGGGCCTTCTACAATGAGATTTGGTAATGATTATTTCAAAACCAACGACCTCTCAATATTATTCATATTTAACGAAAAGATCTGAAATTTCAAGAATCTAAAATACGCTCTTGCGCGTGGGCTTAAAAATGTGATTTTCATATGTGAAATGAATTTATAACGCAATATATAACTATCGTGTCAATTTAGCGATTGAAATATTCTGCATGAATTAACGCATAAATTAAAGCTTAACATCTTTTACGAGTCGCTTACTTTGACTGGTTCTTGTCTTTTTTTTCTTTCGTTAATTTTGTTCAAAGTTCAAATAAAGTGTGAAGATGCGATAATGGGGCATTCCGGTTGAAATCCATACACCCCTATGGAAGACATGACCTTAATCTCCGACACAGGTAGTGTGAATTTCAAATGGAGTCACTCATTCTGGTTACCCTTTTTAAAATTCACTCTCCCTGTGTGGAAGATTAAGGTCATGTCTTTCATAGAGGGTGTATGGATTTCAACCGGAACAGCCCAATGGAGTAGGATCAATAGCTCCCGGAGCCGTTTCCTTCCGTCATCTTACAAATTCTTCAATGCCACTTCATAATGTTTCTTCAAGGTCAAGGGCTGTTTTCCTGACTTTACTTTCCGCATAATTCTTACGCATTCTCTACGGCTATTCGTTGATTTGGTTCCCTGTAAATGATATTACAGTGTTTGCCCAAGTCCTTTTTTCACCTATACGCTTTAATTTTCGTGTATGGTGCTAGTATATTCTTCTACGAAATGTTCTTTTTTAAGGACTCGGGTAGCGACATTTGCACAGTATTTTTTGTAGGACCTGAGAACACATCAGACACACCAAATTTGCATTCTGAATACAAGGAATATCCTTGTCATAAAATGTGTATTATATCACGAATTTCAAAACAGTCAAAATTATATGATATCAGAAGGGCATTCCTCGTATTCGGAATGCAGTACTGTATGATATGTGCTCTCTGGCCCCGCAAAAATACTGCATGTGTAAAGGTGGGTGATCGACTCCTTAAACATGCATGTTAATTTTGCTTAATATTTTTATAACATCTCAAAAAATAACTAACCCCCTTAAATAATGGCCATTATTCAAAAGGGGCTATTGTATTACAAATCTGTAAAATGCGTTTGAAGCAGAATTTATTTCTGCGCATTTTGACACCTCATTTGATATGATAGCCCAGAAAACAATAAAACACCGGTCAGTTTAATGTAGTGAGGTCCAGATTTGAAAGTTGCACAAATTTTTACAATACAAAAACACTCAGATATCATTACACAAATTTCCTTCCATTACACTGAATGCAAAATCAAAAGAATTTACTGCAACTTTTAAATATTGGGCTACATTGATTTGAATGTACGCTGTGACGTCAATATTTAGTCAATTGCTACAAATGAGGTGTCAAAATGTGCAGAAATAAAATCTGCTTCCAACGCATTTTACAGATTTGTAATACAATCACCCGTTTTTGAATAATGGTAATTATTTAAGGGGGTCAGTTACTTTTTTTGAGATGTTTATATTTCTCCTGCTTATATTCTGCTACAAGTACCGCCACTGCTTTAATCGTCCTCCTCTCCTGCGCTTTTTCTTTTGTATCGTTCTATTCTGTTCTTCTTTTCCTTTTCTTTTTTTTTTTTTTTCTATGTATGTGCTTTTCTTTTTTTTTCCTTCGTCTTCATCTTCTTCTTCTCCTTTTTCCAATTTGTTTCTTTCCAAATTCAAATATGCAAATTTTGCAATAATTAATTTGCAACATGGTGCAGATATTGACAAGCGAACATTATAGGAGATTGCCTAACGGCCAATAAGGCCAGAGGTATAGCTATCCCCTTACCGCTAAAGAAAGGTATACCAAACAAGAAACACATCAACAAGAGACCAGAAAAACATGACCTCGATCCTCTTCCTTCTCCTTCTCCTTCTCTTTCTCTTCCTCCTCCTTTTCCTCCACCTCTTCCTCCTCCTCCTTTTCCTCCTCCTCATTTTCCACCTCCTCTTCCTCCTCCTCATCTTCTTTTTCCTATTCCCATATTACTCACCTTCTTCTTCTTCTTCTTCTTCTTCTTCTTCTTCTTCTTCTTCTTCTTCTTCCTCTTCTTCCTCTTCTTCCTCCTCCTCTTCTTCCTCTTCTTTCAGATCAATACTCTGTTAATGAACCACTTGCACGCTCTATCAAATATTTCTTATCACTTATATTGTTATCACTTTGTTTGTTTGTTGGTGTTGTTCTATGAATACATTTACCAATTACAATAAATCACCTCACATAGAGCTTCTCAAGTAAGTAATAATCACATAAACTATTCTGATATACAGTAATGATAGTTCTGTCACCATCTGTCAGAACATTAATACGGCAGCTATTTTTCCTCTTTCCTTTCAACGAACTACTCTGATTGACAGGCACAATCTGAAAGCATTTTAAACATTGCAATATATTCACAGTAGCGTTAAATATCACAAAATACCAAACACTGTTACATGAAAATATCAAGCACTACTTTTAAGTCTTAAAAGACTTGAGAAACATTTCAACTCATAGCAATACAATTTTCATCATCATAGTCCACATGATAATGATGATATTTGAAATATTTTGATCATTTTTGACTGTTTTATTCTTTATTTCACTGTCAGCACGAAATTGGTTAGCCTGCATTAAGTTCATCAACGCAAATGAGTATTTCGGGCTGAACCGAGCTTTGACAAGAATATAAAGAACAATAAATCAGCAATCTTCGCGCAATAGCGCAATGACCTTTGTTTGCAAAGGAAGATCAAAATAAAACGCGGAAGAAAAAGGATACAAAAAAGATTATGGCGATTTGGTATAAATTGGACTGTGTCATATCGTATAAGAGCATCGTTTATGAGGATTTCTGTGGTGGTGATGTTGATTGACCTGTCAGCAAAATTATCATCATCCCAAGTAAGAAAGAAGTATCTATTTATTAATAGCCATCAGATACTGTCTATTACTTTGGTAGAAGGCAGATTCGAACATTTACCTCAAATTTAAAAAGCAGTATCCGCTTACTTGTTTAGTTGTGGATACTGCACTGGGCTGTTACATTTAGAATCCGTGCTCCCTCTGTGGAAGATTTGGGAAATATCGTCCACAAGGGGAAATTCAAATGGAATGAACATAATATTATTATAGGCAACTCCGTTAACTTTTTTCATGCACTATCTGAGAGAAATTTAAATCTTCCACAGAGGGAGTATGAGTTACAAATAGAGTTCAATTTAAAACTCATAGGCCTATTGGGGAAACTCGTGTGGAAGGTATTTCCAAAATCTTCCACAGGGGGAGTATGGACTTTAAATGGATGAGCCCTTTTTTCACTATGAGTAAACTTGATTATTTATTTTTAGATTCTGCATTTTTTCTCTGGACGTATAGCAATAAGGCATTGATGAATAGAGTAGGATGAAAGACACGTGCACTTGGTCAACCCTTTGTTTTTTGTTGTTGATCGTTAGTGAAAGGTGGTCGTAAGTTTCGAGCAAAAGAAAGATTGAAAAATTACCAGTATTCATGGGCAATAACAAGACATATAGAGTTTTGGGCAAATAAGCAATCATCCCAGCAAACACAAAACGTTTTCGACATCATTCGCAAAAGGTTATAAAAGGCTGTCAGAAAACGTTTAAATGTCGGGTTATATAAAGGGTACATTAATGGTATAAAAGGTTTTCATAACATTAAATAACATTTGTTGGTAATTTACTGCACAGCAAACACAAATGTTTTACAGAAAACATTTAAATGTCGTGTTATATAAAGGGTATAAAAACTTTTTAATAACATTCCAAAAACATTTTTGAAAACTTGGTACAAATTTTTCTAAACAGAATGTTATTTTGGCGTTGAAAAAATATTTTGCCAAAATGTTTGCCCAAAATATTTACAATAACGTTTTTAAAATGTTTTCACGACCTTTATATAACCCGACATTTAAATGTTATTAAAATGTTTTGTAAAAAACATTTTAAGAATATTTCTGTGTTTGCTGGGTGCAAATATTTTAACATAATGTTATTTAAGTGTTTACAAAATATTAAGCAAAAATGTTTGCAAAAATAGTTTACAATAACATTTTTTGAAAACATTTAAAAATATTGTTGTAGTATGTTTTCATACAAAACGTTTTAAAACGTTACCATGACCTTTATAACCCGACATTTTAATGTTATTAAAACGTTTTTACCTAAACCAAAAGCCAAAATATAACTTATTTAAAACGCTTTTAAAACGTTTTTGTGTTTGCTGGGTATCGGCATTTAAATGATGGAATAATAATAGTGTTCCTGAGTTCGCATAGGTTCCAAGATGAGGTAAAAGAAATTCATTTAGGGTGATATTGACAGCTTGTGAAAAAATTAAGAATGCTCTTATTTAGATTTGGTTTGGTTTCTATTGCTTCTTTAATTTTTTTCGTAAATTGACTGTTTGATGTTTAATTGTTTGTTATTTCCACTATTCTGAGTGTCTTTCTTTCTTTTTGGTTGGTCTTTTAAAAGTAGTTCGACGATTTAGTACGTATACATTAGGAAACGAATTTGGAGAAAACTTCTGTTAATAAAATACTATGCGCTGAGCCACCAGCCTGGGTGGTTCACGCTCCAGTAATTTCAGATGATTGAGCTCAGTAATACATCAAAGAATGTCTTTCAATTCATGAAAACAAATAGATAATCAGCTTATCGGATTAAAAGCTTAGAGAGAAGGTCTTGCTGCTTATCAGAAGGTTTTTCCAAATGCATTCTCTAATGAGATCACTATAAAAGAATTTTCAACAATAGCCTTTACAAATGGCCTTATAAAAGGTTAATATGTTGTTTAAGAATAGGAAGTATCAATGTAATGTTCTAAACTCAAAGTAGAAAGTATCGAAACGATTATAAATGGTCAGATACCGGTATATCGGGAACTGGAATATATAGCAAAAACTTATTTAATGTATATAAAGCGCAGCTTTCTCCTGCGCATTTTGATACCTCTTTTGTTGCTCTGCGATATCATTTGGTCGAGTTATGGGCATTTGAGTGGCTTCAAGTCGGATTTTGAAAGTTGCACTTAGCTCCTATTCAAGCCAAATGCGTTTACTGTGACCAGGAAAGTTGTGACCAATAAATGACCATTGCTTTTGTCCGCCAAATTCAAATGAGGATGTGTGTCGACTGGCCTCCAAAGAGCCCTGACCTTAATCCACTAGAACACTTGTGGGAGACTCTTAAGAGGAAAGCTAACAAGCCAAGCAAGCCTGACACAACCTTAGAAGGCCTTCGGCGCATCCTGCTTAGGAAATGGCGAGACATTGTCCAAGGAAAGATAAGACATCTTGTTCAGAGCATGCGACGACGAATCCAGGCAGTGATAGACAGTGATGGTGGGCACACCAAGTATTGAGATGTCAGCAGAAAGAGTTCATGCGATACGTCTGAGATAAGTTAAGTGTAACAAGTATTGAAGTTGGAAGTCGAAGGAGTAAAATAAAGTTCATGGTTAAGTAAACAGAGCACATCGGTGTCCTTGTCTTGATTTTGTGTGTGTGTGTGGGGGGGTGGAGGGGTAAGGGGTACACGAACGCATTTGGCTTGAATAGGAGCTAAGTGCAACTTTCAAAATCCGACTTGAAGCCACTCAAGCGCCCATAACTCGACCAAATGATATCGTAGAGCAACAAAAGAGGTATCAAAATGCGCAGGAGAAAGCTGAGCTTTATATACATTAAATAAGTTTTTGCTATATATTTCATTTCCTGATATATCTGACCATCTATAATCGTTTCAATACTTTCTGGGTTGAGTTTATTATAACATTTCGATAAACTCACTGCGATTCCATTCGGGTGCAACCACCCATCCCCAGTTATGACACAGGACAGATTTGGCATGAAAGCTCTTTTATACGGGTGTAAGTGAATAAGTTGTACAAAATTCAATATCAATAGACCATAAAGTGTGAAAAAAAAAATGAATAAGAGTGTTTTCTTGTTTAACCATGCAGAACATAGTGCAGTGTGTGTTGTACTATTGCCTTATTTTGTATTGTTAAAGTGTAGTTAATGCTCTGCGTCCTATAGTCATAGCCATCAACAAAAAGTCAAAGTGTTTAGATATTTTCTTTAAACATCAAGAGCTATCTTACGAACCACTGCATTAATACCAGGCTTGTTTGTACTCATTTTAATGCATTTTCCATGCTGATTCCAAATATAGATATGAAGCATTACAATTCTGAATTTTTTTATATTAAAAAAAATTGAAAATTGTCGTCTGCTGCAGTCGATACCCGCGCGTGGAGAGCGTTAAAAAACCAAAATGCAAAGGGGTGGTTGACCGTGATTCTAAATGCCATTGTTCGATTCATTGAAGGCGATAAAAGGTAACAATAGCTTGATTCGAATCTTTGATTGATAATTTGTTACTCGCAGATAAAGGAAATCGGGCCTTTTCGTAAGGTTCGTGTAATCTGTCGTAATTCCATTCACCCGTATTATCACTGACCATGCAGCTGTCAATCATTCAGGTATTCTATTGTTTTGGAAGTAGGTCTATTGGTTAGAATAGGTGTATGGCCAGTGTTGCCCTACATTTCTTTTGTTTTACGTTTCAGGATATTTTAAATGGGTGTATTTTTTCAACACATTAGAAAATATAATAATAATATGACATTCATTTCATTAGCTTTGTGTGATATAATTACTCGAGCGTTCTTCTTGTCAAAACCAAAAATATTTACTGACCTGACAGTTTTCGACCATCTGGTCAAAGGCCATCATCTGAATGATGATACTTGATCCTTCCTTCTAGTTGATGGGATCAACTATAGAAGGACATGAAGGAAGGATTAACTATCAATCCGATGATGGCCTTCAAAGGCATCAACTAGAAGGAAGGATCAAGTATCATCACTCAGATGATGGCCTTCGACCAGATGGTCAAAAACTGTCAGGTCAGTAATTATTTTTGGTTTTGACAAGAAGAACTCTCAAGTATTAAATAGGATATTTTTGTTCAACTCACTGACCATGCTGACTAGCGCAAGGTTTTGGAGGTTATGTGAAAGTTTTCATCGACGAACAGTGAAAATGCCAGGCTATTGTTTCTTACAAATCTTTTACTAGATTAGTAAATTGACATCAACACTGATGACTATTGGCATTATTTACGCAAGTGTTCTCCAAATGTTTTGTAATTTTGAATATGAGACACAAAAGAGTTGATCAGGTCGTATCGCAAGCTGCAAATCACATTTAATTGAATTACAAATGACGAAAACTAAACGCATTTGTGTAGGTTGTCGTTCATCCAGGTAATATAGAATTAAACTCTTATAACCATCTGGGATAACCATTCAACTGGACTCACGTTTTTGAGAGGCTACGGTATCACACCTTATCCTAGGTGCATCTTCAGGCCGTCTGATGATCTGGCGGCAATTGGTCAGTAACCTGTGACAAGATGGTGTTGCCAAAGGTCGTTGATTTTGAGTCAAAGTTCTTACGAATGTTTTTGATTGCAAAACTGTAGGCCCTGCCAAATTGTTGAGTGGAGTTCTCTTGACACAGATCGCTTTCTTGACTCCCCTGTTGTACCACCTGCGCTCCCGTCACAATTTGGCAGGAGCTTACAATTCTGCAATCAAAAACATTCTTTAGGCCTAAAAGTTTGTCTTAAAATCAACGAACTCTGGCAACACCATCTTGTCACTGGTCAATGACCAATTGCCGCCAGATCAACAGTTGGCTTGAAGATGTATATCGGATAAGGTGCAATACCGATACCGTAGCCTCTCAAAAACGTGAGTTCGCGGTTGAATGGTTTTAAGAATTTTATTTACAAACAAAATTTAAATCAAACACTAAAACCAAACTGAGCATGGTGGGTGTTATACGTAATGGTATTAATTATTTTAAGGTGATATTAAAATGCAAACAGGTGGTTAAAGATGTCATTGTTCAATTCATTACAAGAGACATATCGAAACAATGAACCTATATTATTAATCAAGAATATGATCAATTCAGCATTGCTTCATAAGGCCCTCTAGTCATTAAAGAAAATGTAAAGACATTCCTGGAAAGGTCGATAAACTTACGTGTTACGTAATTATGTGGACGGGGCAAGAAGATTCCCGCTTAAAACTCAAAACTCTGGATGGCGCTCTTATATTTCTGGTGACACGCGTGTGCCGAAATCATGCTATTACTAAGGCGTCTTTTTTTCTACTTCAAGATGGTGGGTAAGAGCCCCAAGATAGTAGAGTTAGGCTATTATGTTTAAGTACTGCGCCATCTATTTGTGAGGTAAATGATTGATATGTTAAACCCTCTTCGTGCAGTTTGCGAGTTCAATCAAAGGGCTCCAAAATTTTATAAATTTGTCAAAATATATGCACATTTTGATTATTAATACTCATATATAAAATCTACATGAAAAACGCATTGAAACGAGTATAAACATGCCTAGTATTGGTTCGATGCTTTTTGTGAAAGGACCTGACATTTGGGGATAAATCTTCCAATTTTGTGTTTTTTAAGCATGTTGACATATGAGTCACGACGTCGTCATCAATAAAGTTGTATATAGCCTGCGTTTATGAAAGCACGCACCCTATTGGTTAACATCTACCGCGTTCATCGGGGAAAATAGCCTCGTACAAAGGAAGATGATGGCATAATGTTAATGATCATTCGCTTTATGACCTTTGCTCATTTAGTATCTTGACTTAGATTCGTTGCATAAATTACAGTTCGGCGTTGGTAACGAGGCTAGAGCCTCGAGGCGGGAAACCTGCTGAATATGGGTGTAGAACATGCCCACTCGGGCATAAAAGTCCCCAATAATTGTTGCAAGACTGGGGACGCGTAAACAGCCATGTCTAGTTTGGCATGATGGATATTGTCAATGCTAAAACAACACCTTTGATTGTTGTAAAAACTTTATAATCCATAATAAAACAGTGGCAATTGTAGCTTTGTTCAAACTTGCTTTTTAAATGTGCCGATGTGGTGCGAAATTTTACAGCATAGTCATGTAGCCATTAAATTCCCCATTTACATGACTAATTTCAGTATTTCACACTACGAATGCGACGAACATTGTGATTGTCCATATGATTGGGTTGGTGCCTGATTGAAGTGGAACAAAAGTGGAGGTAAAGTTGAACAAACTGGATTAAACTGACTTGGGAACCGGTCGAAATATTTGCGCATGTTGTTCCATATTGAACATGAACGCATGAAGACGACACACTTGATAGGGTTAGATTTGCGTCACACACAGCGTTTGCGCACGAGTAACGTCAGTTTTGGGCCGCGTACGGACGTAAATCTAATCCATCCTGCCAATTACTTTGTTTGCGACTATGACTATATGAGTCCACCGGTCCTCAATCAAAACTATCTAACATGGCAGAACAAAATGGCGTTTCGATGACCGTGCGTAGCTGTTGAAGGACTGGTGGATTCAGTCTAGATTACGACGCCGATTCGTCAAAGTGTGCATGTTGGTACTGGTGAGAAAATTTATGTTTGGATCAGGTTTCCAGCGTAAAAATAACGCCCAGCAAACACAAAACGTTTACATGAAATGATAAATGTCGGGTTATATAAAAGTTATGTGAAGCGAACATATTTGAAAACTTGCTGCAACACATTATGTTACTTAAAAATAATGTTTGCTAAAAAAATGGCAAGTTTGAGCGGGTTCGCCGTCGGACAAGTGGCTCTGAAAAGAGCCGTTCACTGAAGACTGCCCCTTGTCAACAGAGAACAAGCAAACCTCGTCTATCTGCTAATGTAAACGGTTTGGTGGCTCTGAAAAGAGCCGTTCACAAAAGACTGCCCCTTGTCAACAGAGAACAAGCAGACCTCACCTCTCTGCTATTATAAAATGTTTGGTGGCTCTGAAAAGAGCCGTTTACTGAAGACTGCCCCTTGTCAACAGGGACAAGGGGCAGTCTTTGTTGATAAGGGGAATCCCTGCTCACAAGGGACCAAAACACTTTTATAACAAGTTAACGTATAAGCACATGCCTCTGCTTTCAAATACCCAAAACAAGCGCGTATCATAGGTGTGTAGATGCACTGTTCCACTTTTGCTCTGGATCAACCAAATCCACAATGTGAATACCTCTTATTATTACTCAATGGTTAATTAAACTTCTCTAAGTGGTATTCTTATGGTGCTGTTTACTCTCACCAGGGAAATCACTGTTTTCTCATCTTTTAACTGTTGAAGTAATTGGATATAGGGTCCAAATGGAGGAATCCAATAATGTACAGTATGTGAAGATGGGTTTCCCTTGTTTTTAACCGAAAGTGCGATTTGGATTCAATTACTTGCGTACAAAGCTCCAAACGGCATGTAATAATTATTCTTAATTTGAAGAAACAATGGCGATTTCACGGAATTAAAGGGTAATTTTATTTGATTTATTTGACAAGAAATAATGATTTATTAATTGAGAGTATCTTTTATTAAATGACCGGTGGTGTAATCAAAAGAAAGTCGGTCACATTACATGTCTTGACTCTAACTATAGGCATAATAATAATTATTTACACATTTTCTTATAATTTAAAATATTCTTTTTCGTCTCACCTCTTTCAGTATGATTATTCTTCACATATTTCCTAATCCATTTTTGTCTTTTACTTTATTAATCAAACTCCACGTCTGATTTTTGGCAAAAAGAGGAAAAGAATTAAGAAATATGAAGGAATATGCACAAAAAAAATGTTTTCTCCGTCCCGAGTTTGAACCACCGACCCCTCGTGTGCGGGGCAGAAGACCGGTGATAGCAAGCAATAAGGGTGAACGTGTATGCGATTTTTTGTGATTACGTAATCGGATCACGTCGGATGTTGCAGTCAATTAATAGAAAAAAAAGTGAATGTTGTCTAAAGAAAATGTACATTTCGTTTTAGAGTGTTTTCCACTCAAAAACGGGGTGTCCTTCATTCAACTCCTTAAAAGAGTGGAAATGTACTCTTTTATATTTAGAGAGTAGGTTTAATGTAAAAGAGTAAAAGAGTGATATGATGGACAACGCGCAAAAGACTGAAACTTTAATCTTTGAAAAATCATTGGGAAAAAAATGTATATTCATGCTAAATCGTTCAGGGGGTACTACACCCTTGGCCAACTTTGTGCCTATTTTTGTATTTTTCTCAAAAATGATAGCGCATTGGTGACAGGTAATTTAGATATGTATATTATAGGGGCAAAGACTACAACTACAGCACTGAAAATTTAGCAACTCAGGGCAAGTAGTTATTGATTTATTGATAAAATTTTGGTTTTCCCTCATTTTTGACTGTAACTCCACAACTGTTGTCTGTGCTGAAATAAAATTTCCAGTGCAGTAGTTGTAGTCCTTGCACCTATAATATACATATCTTATACTTGTCACCAATGTGCTATAATTTTTGATTAGGCAGATAGTCTTCGAGTAAGGCACAAAATTGGGCAGCGGTGTAGTACCCCCTTAAGGGCAAAGTTGACGATATATTTTTATTCAAAAGGTGTGAAAATCACTTTTTGGAGTGCCCAGAGTGCTTGAGGAGGGCCATCAGATCAATGAGTGGATTTTACCTGGAGAATCAACATTCTGTTCTTTCTTAATTTGTTTTATGTTTGTATTGTATTGTTTTATTCACTTTCTGTATTCCTTCCTTTCTTATTTTCATGTTCCTATCATAATACCTTCCTTGCTTCTTTTCATGTTCCTAATACGTGTACTTTCTTACACAAACAGTGCTGAACTTGATTTTATCAAAATGATTTTCATCAGAACATCAACATTCACGATCAGAACAAAAATTACGAGGGCTTCCTTGAGACAATTATGTTTTAATTAATCTCAGCGTCTAGAAAACACGTGCCCTCAATCAAAATATAAATTGGAATACAAAAATCAATTGAAAAGTGCCTATAAGTCGGCAAGTACCCCTCCGCGGCAAACTATATATGTCTGTCTCTTTGCCCCACCCATCTAAGAGATGATGAGTCATAGCGTACCCCTTTAATCTGATCCAGTACCAGTCAAGTCTCAACACTTGTCAACAATAGTCGTTATGAACCGATATAGTCTGTTATATGGTCGGTATTCTCAAAAGGCAGATCACTTTTAAATGATTTCCCCTTCGCGCCTATAGGCCTAATAATGTAATAGATCTATGGTGCTTCGTTTTGCCAAGACCTTTATAATTTCATCTCTGTATGTCTCCAAAGTTTAAAATGAAAACTAGACTAATGGGTATGTGGCGTATCATGTCAAAAACAGACATCTTTTGGACAGCTTATAAATTTGGAGGCTTACACATAAAGAGCTATTTTGCTCCACACCGCCGTTTTCCCCAATAAAATCGGACATTCCTAAGCGAAGATATTGAGTTCGTAAGTTATGGTATTAAAAAATTGGAAATTGAAATATCGTGGGTAAAAAGCTAAAAAGACAAATAAAACCAGAACAGAACAATTTAGAGAACAATAATGAATTAATAATAATGAACAATAATGAATTAAAGAGTTGACAGGAGATTAGGAGTTAATGTTTTCTGCAGTTTCAGTGTACATCTTCTCACCGTTGATGGTTTGGTGGACTGTCATGTAACATGGATGTAGTAAGCCGTGATCCTAAAAATGCCTTTCACATTGACCAAAACTAATTACAAGACCTCTTCTACATTGAGGCTGTCTTTCCCTTTTAAAGGGAATTTTTATTTATTTATCAGCACAATTTGTGTGCTTTTATGTCAAGTGAACTTTTATAATGGTCCCACCCAATTAAAAGTAGACTAAACATCAAAGCTACCTTTCTAACAAAACAGATAGTAGATGTGTTATTTGTTTGCAATTTCTGTTGTGATTGGTTACTCAGATGAAGATATAATGTAATAAACCAATCAGGAGCACTGTAAGAAAGGCATTAGTTAATGTAGGCCCACTTCCCACCCTGTTTTGCCAAATGCAACAAAGCACAATGCTCTAGTTGGAACTAACTGACAACATTAACACAAGTCAACTTTTACATTTTGGAATTTTGTAGGGCACAGATTTTTCTTACAATTGCAGTCATGAAATTCAAACAAATAAGTATAAGCTAAAATATTACTCTTAACCTTGCCATTTTATATTATATCTTTATAAGTTGCTATAAAATAGAGTAGAAAATGTTTTTTATAAAAATTAAGAGTCGTAGACTGACATTAGACTTTGTACAAGACTTGATTGTCCCAGCATACAAAATAATCCTAAAGACCCATGCTTTGGCACTTATTCCAAAAATTAATTAAAATAGTACTAGTATTTTTCAATAATTTTCAAGTTCCAACTAAATGATTGGGATTGAGTGATGTTTTATTTAGTCAAACACTAACTTTTTTTTCTAATCGTAAAAGTCGAGAAAAAATCGTAAAATCGAGAGTGTGTAATTGCTAGCTGCACATGTAGACCCTGGGTCCATCTGTATTTCATAAGAAGAAGCGATCGTCATTTAATCAAATCAATACAAAACGGATCTACGCTGATAGCTAAAGCAGATTGCAAGTAAACGCAACTTGAACCCAGCCGTTCGTATTTACAAAATCAAACACTATTCTCACGAAGCTTTAGGTTTTTCGAGATTGCTCAAGTTGAATAACCATCACCCAATTCCTGATTGTGTTTCCCCTAAATGAATATAGAAACACTGGATGATTTCGGAGCATGTTTGTACTTATCTTTGCTTGCGTTACATGTAGACGTGCAGTGAGCAAACTCTAAACAAAGTAAACGCAATTTGTTTGTAGGAAAAGTTGAGAAATGCATTTAGCGAGGGCGCCGAGTCATTTTGGATCATGGTATAAGTTTTAATCGAAGACTATCTGCAATAATTTTTAATAAAACTTAGGCTACACCATATCCCAAATGACTCGGCGCCCTCGCTAAATGCATTAACTTTTCCTATAAACAAATCACCCGAATGCTTTGTTGTATTATTCTCAAAGCAAGCCGTTATTATAGATGTTGTATCGCCCTCAAGTTTTGGGTCAATGTGGTTTTGATAAAAAAACAAATCATTCACTTGATGGCAGTCTAACTGGAATGATGAAAAAAATCAGGTGGTGGCGGATGTGATATCGCCATTTTTGACATCGCCACTGGATTAACACGACACTCTTTTCAAATTATAAGTTTTGGTTTCTCTTTTGTTCAGAAACCAAAAATCAGCGGATTAATACGAGGGGCTGTACATTATACAGCAGAGACACTGAAATGAATACCCGGGATCGATACACGTGAATGTGCTATATATGCACGATGATATTCAGACAATAAATCTTTGGATACCGGGGTAGAAAATGATGAATATCTCCCGTAATTTATTTAGTCTAAAGAAGCCAGATTTTGTTCCTTGCACTTGAATATATGTGTTGAACGGATATGATAGTCGTTAGCTTGCGTCTTGAGAAAGAACCGTGCCTCTTGAACTCAACTGACAAAAATTCTGATTTTATATGTGCCGAACTATAGCGCAGCGTAGGCTAGCTGCACTCACTCGTGGATACAGTCTAAAGGCAGATGACCATTGACCTCATCATGGCGCATACATGCTCACTCACACACAGAGAGGTCAATTACCAGGCTATTGTCAGTAGCCTTAGTCGGATGTCCCTCGGCTCATTATGCGTCTGAAAGGTCGGAACAAAATGGCCATGCGTGGCTGTGGATTCAACCTACCATGGCGATTTCTGCCATGAAGATATCGGGGCGATGACACTGTGCCTCATTGGTCAAATACGAACCGCTTTTCGTTTAGTGATAGAGTATAACAATTATACTTTAGTGTAGACATGGAAGAAAGAGATAAGAAGGAACCACAACGAACGCATTCACTTTGTACACTCCCTTTACCGACATTTAATTGACATTGTTATTCATGAGGATTTACTTTGATCAATACCCCACGTTAAATAGGTGATTGGTATTGTATTCCATGTATTTGCATGTCTTCTGGAGCGTGTGTGAAGGATGATTTGAACTAATGACCTTCCGTGCAAGCACCATATAGGATTTTCTTTAGTGACGTGATCATCGGTCATTGATGGCCTACATCTTTTCTTCCATTTTGCCCAATTTTTCCGAACTTTGATGACTTTTTTCTCAGAGTTGGCAGTCTTTGGCACTGAAACAGAGTTAGCTAGTTACGATTATACACATATAAACTATTAAATTAAACAGGTTTTATGTACCGGACTCAACCGGAACATTGTGCATTATTTAAGAACATTTTACATCTATTTTTCATCGAAAAAGTCACCAAAATCTTACCTTATTTGCTAAAGATGAAACTCAGCAAAAAACGGCCGATTTTGATTACCTTTTCGATGTTTTATAGGACATTTTCTACACAACACGATCAAGAAAACAGTTTGACTGTAGATCCCAAAACAAAGCTACTATACATGTTCAGAGCATCAGTGAAATTCCATAATCTTACTTCTGGGTAGCGTTTGTTTGTTCGTGGATGGGTTTGTTATACATTTTTTCCAGTAATAATTTTGACAAGCATCGATCGCGGTAAATGGATCATACATGAAAGTAAGTACCATTGATAGCTTTTCTTTTCATGCGTCAATAGATAAGCGGATTAAAACTTGGCCGATCGAAGTCGTTGTGGTTCCTTCTCATCTCTTTCTTCCATGGTGTAGAGAAGACCATAAGTATATAATAGCTTATTGATTATGCTAAGCAATATCGGACACATACCTGGTTTTGTTTGAATAGAGGTAGGGAATTACGTTAAGTTCATTTGCATAATTTACATTAACATGGACAATGACACACGTAGGCCTACACACTTAAAAGGTTTTGTATTTTCTTCAGGAACGTTTACTCTATATTTGGTAACAAAATGGTGAACATAAATTAATTGATTAATGAGATAATGAGGATTAAAGGTCTCTCATTACCTACACGTGTAGGTTATAAGAGACCTTTGACCTTGATCACATTCATCAATTAATTTATGGTCACCATTTTGTTACCAAATATGTAGAAGTTCTTGAGGAGAATACAAAACTTTTTTGTGTGCTGTTTAATTTCCCACATGCACAATAAAGCGATCAGCAGCAGCAGGTCAACAAAGAGTACAAACAAAGATATCGATAATGACGTCACTCAGGAGCTTAGGCAGGATAATAGGAAACCACGTGACCAAACCCAAAACCAAAACTAAAACTCAATATTTGAAATGACCGAATGAACATGAAATCTTCACAAACAATTATTCACAATGTGATGCCAAAGCAAAGTTTAATGTTATTCTCAAAACCGTTAAGGTGGTACCCGACTAGCACTGTAAGTATATTGTTTTTCAATTTATTTTGAACGGGTTTTTGTAGTTTCGTCAGCATCGTACGTCACGTGTTGGGCGCACGGTATACTATATACCGCCTGAAAAATGGTGTCTAATGGAAAACACAGAACTTTAGAACAGTTTGAGGTATACGCTGTATAGCGCCACCATCAAAAAGTAAACCCAACAGCCAGGCAGATTTCTCTTCCGTAAATTTACGTGGTAAAGGCCGTATAAAATTAATGTTTTGGTTCTCGTCCAGATGATTTTCATGAATTGATTTTTTTTTTGTGTAAAAATGACCATTGTCAGTATTTTTCGGTCTTTTCCAACAGTGCTCGAGGAAAGGATGTGGCCCCTTTTTTTCAAATGTGAAATTCGTGGAGATAACCCCCTAGAGTACCACAAAAGATTATGAAGTGATCCATGTTCTCTAAACTTATTTATATATATGTGTGAAGTTTTCAAAAACAACTGAAAAAAGACAAATCAAAGAAATTGAGGAGGGATGGGACGAGAACCAAAACATTAATTTTATACGGCCTAAGGTAAATGAAAGCCTGTAAAATGTCAACAAATACTTGCTTTATAATAACGTTACTTTTAAAATTTGAGAATATTTAGAGAATAAAAGATAAGATTTGCCTATCCTTTATCGTGTCATAAATGGACAGATAAAAACACAGCAGGATTAGATAAAGTGTTTTTATTTGTAAGGGTTTTGAATCAGAGTCAGCTCACAAAGTAAAATGAGGTATATACGTATGTAATTTATGCAGATATACACTGTGTGTTTACTTGGAAGAAAACAAATTATTGCAGTGTCATTTTGGTCCAGTTTGAATGACAACAACTTTCAATGTAAATCAAGCGTTATAAAATTATAATACATTTACCATGAAAGTAACGCGGACTTATTGGGTCAAGTATCTGCAAATACATTACAAAAGAGGTACATGCATTTTGACTTGGAAAACAGGTGTATTTGAATCTGTATGTAGATACTTGAGAGGTCATCAGTATTATCATCGATCATCATCATCTGGTACGCTAGCGACATGGCGCCCTCAATAAATTAGTTATAGCTGGCGCGATTTGCAGCCTTTTCTACAGCAGACATTAGAGTTCATTTAGTTGTGTTAGTTTATTTTTGGATCAAAGACGTCCAAGTAGTTTTTGACTTTCCTCTATAGGCTTTTTTATTTTGTGCAGATCTGGCATGGCTTTTCTTGCTGGTGTATCTCCTGGCGGTCTAAGTAGATGTCGTAGCATTGATAGCCGTTATTCTTAATTTTCTTGCTCCAATGAGTTTCTTTGGTTATCAGCAGTAGATAGCTACCTTATCAATACGAATCATCAATAGATAGCTACTTCATCAATACCAATATCAACAGTAGATAGCTAATTCATCAATACCAATATCAGCAGTAGATAGCTACTTCATCAATACCAATATCAACAGCAGATAGCTACTCCATCAATACCAATATCAGCAGTAGATAGCTACTTCATCGATACCAGTATCATCAATAGATATATACTTCATCAATACCAATATCAGCAATAGATAGCTACTTCATCAATACCAATATCAGCAGTAGATAGCTACTTCATCAATACCAATATCAGCAGTAGATAGCTACGTCATCAATACCAATATCAACAGTAGATAGCTACGTCATTAATACCAGTATCAACAGTAGATAGCAATTTCATCAATACCAATATCAGCAGTAGATAGCTACTTCATCAAATCTACTTCATCAAATCAATATCAGCAGTATAACTTGATTAATGCCACCAATATCAGCAGTAGATAGCTACTTCGTCAACTCCATTATTATTAATAGATATAGCTACTTCATCAATACCAATATCAGCAGTAATGGTTGTTTCATATAGATCTGCATTGGATATTCTGTTAGGCCATATGGAAGAACAGGGGAATACTTAAATTTTCCCCTGGACCCAGTATAAAGAAGAAATAAACAAACAAACAAGCCATCTGATGTTTTGAGAAGGTACTCGAATTAACCTTAACCAAGAAAGTATCGTTACCAAACGTTGAGTCAAAATACATTACAAAACATTACTGGCCTGATACTTGGGAATCAACTAAATGCTTTTGAATCAGTCGGCAACATGCCGAAATAGCAGTTGCGGAAGTTATTTTTTGTGAATGGACATTCTTTTAATGAAGGCTTGAGTTTAATGTAAACTGTAATATATTCTCTTGAAATTTATTATACAAATAATGAATTTTTACGAGTGCAATGTTAAGAATATTTTCATGGGGTGACAAATGCAATGTTCGATTCAATGAGACGTCAGCCAAAATGAATTCATTATGCCATATTTCACCGAATGAAAACATTCTTTCCATTTCACGAATGAGAAAACACTCATTTTG